>NC_132911.1:118238963-118540749 GCF_047675955.1 Chlorocebus sabaeus
CCAAGAGTTAAGGCTAAAATCACACTTTTCAGCTATCTGGTTTCAGCTGAATATATTTCCTTCATCTCTTATGACTTAAAATTAGATCCTAATTCAACATACTAGGTCAATAAAATTTCAGATGCGTTTACATTATTTTATGTGTTCTTGATAGGAGATCAAAATTTATAGTTCTGCTAATAGGTAAGCCACTGAGATTTGTCTAAGTAAATTAATAATTGGTTAAATGCATTGAAATTTGCATTGGAATCAGTGTGTTCATGAAACGTGTAAACATTCATAGTTGCACTTGTATGTCATTTCAAATAGAAAATATCATCAAGTCTTCTAAATCCTATAATTTTAGGAAGCTAGAGAATTAATCATGGGCAATTCTAGGTGCTGGTATCTAGAACACACAATGTCCTTAATGATATAATCAACCATATAAAAAACATGAAATACAATCACATATTGCAAGTATTTTTATTTTATTCATGATTTTATACTGTTACCCTATCAGTCCCCCTTTCAGATTACTTTAAAATAAATTTGGGGGCTGTTTTAGCTCAAAGAGACAGAGATAGAAAATTTCTCCCATACTCACAACAAGACAAAAAGTTGGATAAATGACTAATGACTTAAATCTTCAGAGAACTGAGGTCACAGGACGAATGACTAGCCAGAAATCTAGTAAGGGAGAGGTATTTCAAGGGAGAAACTAGACCTGAGCCTTTGTTTACCTGGAGCAGATGCCTTCTTGAGGCTAAATAAACTAGTTAAAAGATTTGGCAATGAGTTTTTCTTTTAACAAATTGCTTAAGGTGTGGGCTAGGAGAATGTGAAACCACTAAGGAACATTGTCGTAGAAAGGTTTGCATTCTCTTGCAGGCTTTTCCTTCATGAACTCCACCAGAAGCTCACAAAGAGAATTCTGAGAAAGCTTCCCCAGCACTAGCTAAAGCGAAACAGCAAGAAAGGCGGAAGAATCTCCACTCAGATCCATCTCTCCTCACTCCCTTAGAACAAAAGGCTAAAGAAAAAAGCAGTGAATACAAACACTGCTTTAGGACACTGGTGAACTCCGTGGCAGCTGGGAGTAAA
Source organism: Chlorocebus sabaeus (assembly GCF_047675955.1). Classification (NCBI taxonomy): domain Eukaryota; kingdom Metazoa; phylum Chordata; class Mammalia; order Primates; family Cercopithecidae; genus Chlorocebus; species Chlorocebus sabaeus. The sequence continues at coordinate 118,240,047 of NC_132911.1, forward strand.
GACTGGGGGAAAATGCTTTAACCAAGAAGGGTCAGGCATATGTGTTAGGTCAACAACTACTGTACTTGGAAAAAAGGCAGGAACACTTGCTAAAGATCACAGTCCTGAGAACTAAGGTCATAGAGTCTGCCTACAACTGGTTTAATCTCAACATCAGAGAATTCCCTCCCCTTCCAGTCTCAGATCCTGTTACCACATTGACAGCATCATGTGAAAATAGGAGCGCAATGCAGTTGTGAGAGATGCATGCAACAGAGGTTTTTTGAGTGGAAGAGTGGAAAGAGGAGACCTGAAGTCATCCAAGTTGCATAAATTTGAAACAAAACAGAGCAAAAACACCCACAACCTCCACAGCTGCTAGGAGAAATGGAGATCCTAAGGTTAGGGCAAGGACAGTACAAGAGGAGACTTAAACATTCTTGAGTGACAGAAAGTGAGGAAATGTTTAAAAAGGGCTGAGCGGAATCAGTGTGTTCATAAAACATCCCAATTAAAAGGGATATTTAGGGCCAGGGGATGGGGTGGATTGGGCCATGAGGATATTACTTGGAAGAGTAATCAATGGCCAATGCTGGAACAATGTGAGAAAATAACTGATCGTTTTATTAGATTTTAAGTAAAAAATAAAATAAATGAATAGCTAAATATATGAGAAGAAGAATTAAGTAAATGGGAATGAATAACTAAAAAAATTTGAAATAAGAACCAAATAATCTTTACAGAAAAATTTTAGTTAAAAAAGCTAGAAGAAATGGTGAGAAATAGAAAAATCACATTTTAAATAGCACAGTTAAGAACTGCTACAGGCAGGATCCATGGAAAAATACAAAAAATTACTGGAGAAACTTCAAGGAGAAATATAATATTTACATATTTTCATTGTATCTTCCACAAAATATTTATTAATTAGTATGGTGATTTTAACATATGTCCACAAATTCTTTGACAGTTCTACCTGTCTACCTCTTCAGGAGGTAGAACTTAAGTGGTAGATTTAATGACTCCTTTCTAAAATATAGATTATGCAAGGGGGAACATAATGACTTTATAGTGGTGAGATCTTGCAGACAGCATATTAAGCTTGCGATCCAGGTTAAACTCACCTTTGGTAACTTACGTTGATATCATGTGCTCCTCTACTGTCATATAATTAAAAATTTACTTTACTTCTGTAATATTCTCCTCACCAAATCCATAAATACAGTCCAATCATGAGTAAACTTTTAAAAACATAAAAATACGTGACATTCTTTAAAATACTTGACCAGTACTCTTCAAAAGTGTCAAGGTCAGGAGAAAAAAGAAAGAAATGACCTAGAAATTGTGACAGATTGAAGATGATGAGAATGTATGACTAGTAAAGTCAACATGGTATTTTGAGTAGGATCCTGTAACCGAGAAGCCCATTAGTGGAAACATTGAGGAAATTCAAATAAACATGTCTAATTTAGTTAATGGGATTGTACCAATGTCAATTTAATAGCTTTGATATGTTAACCGTGGTTATGTAAGATGTCAATGTTAGTTGATGTTGGGTAAAAGATGTATGGGAAATCTCTGTACTATTTTTGCAACTCTTCTGTCATTCTGAATTATTTCTATTTAAATTATTCATAAAAATGAACAAATGGTCTTTCTTTTGATAGTATTATTGCCTTAAAATCCTTAAGAATAATTACTTTGATGAATGTAAGTAGAAATCCTGCTTTACACTAGTGGACTTATGCTCACTGAGTTAGACACTTAGGAAGGATAAAAACCTTGAAAGAGTAGGAAAAAAGTGTTACTAATAATCGAAAATGTGAGCTCAAGGTCATTAGTATATTACTTCCATACAAATCACTACCAATTAGAATGAGTAACCTATCTGAAATTGGTCAATATTTTATATTTTATTTTTTCATGCAAAAGTATATTCTTAAACCTGTAACTTTAAAATATTTCTTTAAACCACTAGGATGTTTGTTTAAATACTATACAAAAATATATTATTTTATGTGTAAACATGCATAATTTCATTTGTGTTAATTAAAAAGATAAATTGAAATAGGCAGAATTCTACAATAACCATAAGCTTCCCTACATTCTGGTATACAAACACTTCCCCCACTCAATCAAACACCAATGTAGGTGCTCTGTAAAAGATTTTACAGATGCAATTAATGTCCCAAATCAGTTGCCTTTAAATTAGGAAGATGGTCTTCACTGGGCGCTATCTAACTGGGTGATCCCTGAAAAGGCGCTGTACTATTCCTTGAGAGAAAGTCAAATCATGAGAGGAATTTGACAAAAGGTCATTAGCTATGGGTGGTTCTGAAGATAGAGAGAGCGGAGAAAGCTGGCAGTTTCTAGGAGCTGAGAGTAGATCCCACTGACACCAAACAAGGAATCAGGAATATCAGTCATTCAATTGCAAGGAACTGAGTTCTGCAAATACCAAGAATGAAGTTGGGAGATAATTTTCCTCAGAAACTCCACATGGGAACTCAGCCTGGCTTACACATTGACTTTACCCCTGTGGTACCCTAGGCAGAGAAACTACTCAGGCTGCACTGGGCTTCTGACCTATAAAACTACGAGCAAATAAAAGGGTTTTGAATTAAGTCACAATGTTTGTGGTACTTTGCTACACAGCAGTAGAAAACAAATATAATGAACAGCAAGAGTAGATCTGTTTAAGAGCAACATTTGATACGAGGGCTTACTAATGAAATGTGCAGTCTCTTACCAATTTTAGTATCATTTTATATTTTGTTTTGGTTACTCATTTTGAAAAACATAGTGATTCACATACATAGAGTGTTCTAAATCTTACTTTTGTTTTCACTATTGTTTCACTGTTCACATAACTACTTCACGATCCTCTTTAATAAAAATGATCTGGAAGCTTGAAAAAAAAGCAGAAGCAGAATGCTTTATCAAAGTTAGACTATGAAAAGCAAATCTCACCATCCTCATTTATACATTACACAGATTTTAAAAGTACTTATCGAGATATATCATGCAAAACTTACAATAAGCAGTAAACTGTACAGCATATTATCTTGTCCTTTTATGCATAAGCTTATCTTGCAAAGCTTACTATTATAGAATTCTGATTTGAAATGTTGTATACAAATTTTACATATTTTCTCAGGACTTTAAAACATCAGTCAAAACATCTGAAGAGTTTGGAGTCATTTTCAACATATGTAGATGATGACAATATATTACATAATGTACTTGTTATATTTAAATGGGAAGTTTTGCATGTGTTTTGAAAGTCAATACAGAGCTAACAACTTCATAGTCAATTACTTATTCATAAAAATGAAAGGCTTAAATGTACGTCCAGTGTTGGCAGAAGACTGTTTATTCCACACAAGTCCACAAATATATTGAATTAACTGCATAAGTAAAAAAATAATGTAAGTCATCAGTGTCTGAAAATTTGGTATCTATGGTGTAATTGAGTGAATTTGTTTTTAATTATAGTTTTCAACAAAATTTTAAAATGCAATTTAATCAAGTATTGTAGATCCCTGAATCTTTTTCATGTAAATGCATTTTTAAAAATTATTGATTTAAGCCATGTAGACTACAAACCCAAACCATAAGTTCAGGAGCCCTGGAATGAATTATTGACTAAGCATGGATCACTGAACAAGAGCTGAAAAACCTCAAGGGACAAAACGAACCCTCATAGGTAAAAGATGGGTATCTAAACAACAGAACAGATAGCTGCACTCTTCCTGGTGATTTCCAGGGACAATTCCTGTATAATCTTCATATCCCTAAAATTCACAGCATTCTGCATATTTGTCTTTTATCTCTCCTATGTAAATTTGTTTCATTTCTTACAGCTTAGCCATAACTGTTTTTGAGATTGTCTTTTTAAGATTCTCCTAATAGAAACATTTTTATGGTTTTACTTTAAGATAGCAATTCTTTTCTAAATTTAAATGTGCTAGGTCATTCTACATTTTCATAATATGCATTTCTCATGTCTTTGAGTATTCCTAACACCAATGATGTCAGCACTGGCACAACTGTCTTAGCGTAATTTGTATAATGTGAGGACCAAATTCTAAAGCACTCACATGTGGAAATTAAAATATGAATGTAAAAGATTTGTACTAGTATGGTATCATGAACCCATGGGTAAAGTAGACCACTAATGTGCAATTCTGTCAGGTCTAAGTGACCAATAAATGTTATTACTCTCCCATCATAAAGGGTCTGGGTAAAAAATAGGATGAACATTTTCATATGCCAGATATATCCCCAAAATAATTCACTGGTCATTTGGAGAGGGGAACAGATTAATACATGGACTTCTAAAGCTCCTGATGAAGAAATAGAGAAATAAGAAGAATTAGTGTGCTTTGTGGAATCTTGACAAAATATAGCATGGGCTGTCTTCAACACAGGAAGCGGAGTAAACCTTCACAAAGTAAATCCTACCATATTATTGTCCCACTAAAAACTCAGCCTTTCCTGTTTCACTTTTCATGAAATCTGAAATCTTCACAATGCTTACAATACCCTATGTGATCTTCTCCCCTCCCCGTTAATTCTCAGATCTTCCTTCTTCACTCCACTCCAGTTGCACCAGCTTTGTAATTCTCTCACAAACATATCAAAAATATGTTTACCTTAGGACCTTTGTACTGACTATTATCTCTGCCTTGAACACTCTTCCTCCAGATTATTATTTTTAACTCCCTTGTTTCCTTATGATATTGGTTCAGCTCTTACATCCTCAATGAGCCCTACTCTAATTTCCCTATTTAAAATTAGAAAATGTTAATAACATACTGTTCTCTGGCATTCTAAATTCCTTTTCCATTCCTGTATTTTTCTTTTTCTTTTCTTTCTCTTTAACTTTCCTCTCAATAGCACTTCTCTTAGCATACTATGCACAAGAAAATTGTCATAATTGACCATTTTTATTCACTGTATTCAAGTTATAGGTTCTCTCAAGACATCTATCTCAGGTATGTTAGAATTATTTTGATTACAAGTGAAAAATAGCTTAAGAAAATATATCAATAAAGACATTTAAATTTTTTTAATATATCTGGATAATCCAGATTTAAGCATTATATTTGCAAGTCAAATCAATTTATGATTAATTGTTTTTGCTAAGTGTTTTACTGGACTATCTAGCTGTTTTGGCATCTTTCAATCAGGCAGCATGTGGAAAAATTTAACTATAGCACCACTTACTCCACATACTTTTAGCTTCAAAGAGAGAGAAAGATAATATATGTTTTTCAGTATCTTTTGAAAACATAAGATTTATTATAATTATGTTTACCTCTGAATCAATCATCATGGCTATGACAATGTAGTGTACAGATTGGATTAGATTAGTGTAATTATTTTTAATATCTAGATAAGCCATGAAACCCCATTCAGAGCACTGGGCTGTGAGTAATGGACACATGATCATACATAAAATTGGGGAGTATATCTTTTTTTTTTTACCTATTGCTTCTCAGGCCCATTCCTAGCTTTCTGTGTTCTGCTTTCTATTTCAAAGGCTGGAGCCATGCAAACTGTATTTCCAAGACTCAGTTGCCAGCTGGCTTCTAGTTAAGTTTGATTAATGGATGGCATCAATGGGGGATTAGTAGGCAGAAGATGAGAACCAAACATTGCTTTTCATCTCTTTGCCTCTTAAAACTCTCTGACAAAAACAGGTGGCAAAGTCTCCAGAAGCCATCAGCGATTCTTTCCAAAAACTCAAGTGGTAATTGATAATGGCTGATGGAGGACATAGGCTTCAAAAATATCAGCAGTTCAAGAATGGATCAAACAGTAGCAGCAACAGCAGTTCTATTAGTATAGGATAAGCAAGAAGTACAATTATATGCTGTGATAACTTCCTTATTTCCCTTGTAGTCTTAAAGTTGATAATGACTTCCCGTAGTTTCTAATATTTGAGTTGCCTTTCCTTCCTATCTCTGCATTCTCAGTGTTCAAACACTCTTGTAACCAGCTCCTTTTTTTGAAATGCACATGTTTTCTCTTTTCATACTGGTGCAGAGGGTGTTCCTAGTTATCAGCATAATGAATATCTAGTAGAGACGAACAATAAAGGTTCTCCAGTTGGTTTACTAGGAAGAATTGATATGGAAAGCATTTCTTTTTGCTTCTCAGATTTCACAAATGAAAGCATTTGAAGGTTGAATTTGAAAGAACTATAGAACTATTGGCATCTGTTATTATCATCTTTTTTTTTCTGGATATGATAAGACAGATCTAACACTACAGTACTCCATGACATGTTTAATTGCAGGTTTTTAAGTACTGTATTGGCAATAGAGTCTACCTATAGTTTTATATTTCAGACAAATTTTAATTTTTCTGTTGATGGCATATCAAAAACACTATGTTTGAGCATCTTTTCAGTAATAAACTCTCTTCTTCCTGATACTTGCGAATAAAAGTAAACTTCTAGTGAATCAGTTTGAACCAGAGACAGAAAATGAGATAGGGATTTGGTTTACCAAGCTGTTACAGGAGAGTTCATGTTTTCGTAATTTATGATTAAGATTTAATACTAATAATATTGTCTCATTTGATTTTCAATCTCATAGTAGCCAAAATATTTTATAATTGTAGCTTGGATTTTTTGACACATTTATAAAACCAATGATCCTGTTTTTATAATTATAAGAAAAGAAGAATTATGTCTTGCCCAAGAAGATGTACACTTTGCAATATTCTATACAATATTTTCAATATATTGGTTACCTTTCATTTTAATAAATACAATAAAAATTATTGGTAGTAAAACTAATTAGTTACGAGCAACAACAGAGTTGTCATTTAAGGCACACAGACTTGGCCAGTAATGAAATAATGGTACCTTGTTAGATCAAGTTTATTACTTGTATAGACAGCAAAAGCAAGACAAGCACTGATGATGCTTCCCTGCCATATCCCTTTTCTCACAGGATGACACGGAAACAAAAGAGGCCAGATGACATGGCAATGAAGCACAAGCAGTTGGGCATGTGTTTTTGAGGAATTAATTCTTTGCTATAGCTAAGCAATTTTATAGCCTGCAACTACACCCTACAATGAGCAAGGGAGTAAGTCTCCTACCTCATCAAATCTCTGGAGGTGATAAGAACCTGTGTCACGACAGCTGCCTGGGAGGAGATAGAGGTGGGTGAGAAATGGCCTTGCAGCAGCTCCTCACTGACCACCTATCTTTTCACATTCTGGGAGGATTATTGGGTGTTCCGCCAAGGCTCATGTCAGGTGTGATTAAGCCTTGCCTAGACTGTGTATGTGGAGACATGCAATGTCAACAGGGCAACACAGCAGAGCCATTCCCTTACCAAAATTACAAATATTACCAAACTAAATAATGTGTTCTATGATTAGAACCAATTACAACTGGGGAGATATGATACATCTATGTATATTTCAGATTGTCAGTTTTTGGTTAAAGGGATATTCCATCTTAGATTTTCTTCATCTTTATTTATTTGGTTATTAAATCATTAGCATCAATATAACTTGCTGAAATAAACTTTTCACCTTGCTTTTGAGAGGGTATTATTAGGTTCTACAAAGAGCTTTTTGGCTCTTAAATGCCCTTCATGCTAGCCTTAAAGAAGGGCTGTGCAGATCTATGCTGAAGGACAATCATGGGCCATTATAAAACCTATGAAGTTACAAGTTTCAAGAAGATTGAAAAATAAGTGCCGATGAATATATTGTCTTCATTTGATTTCTCTACTCTAAAGCATAATACGCAACTTGTAAGACTTTGAGGAACTTTGTCTTTTGTTAAACACACACACTCAAACACACACACACAGACACACACAGACACAGTTTCCACATATCTCCAATCCATACAGGATCTGCACTAAATTTTATCTCTTTTCAGATCCCTTCTTATTCCAGAAAGTAGAGATGGGCTCTTCTTTCACTAAATCGCTAAAGGCCATGTGCCTCTTTAGGAGTCAAAGAAGACAGAGTGCATTATTATTATTATTATTATTATTATTTCTGAGTCAAATAGACAAAGTTCAGCTTTGATTCCAGGCCATTATATCCACTTGATTATTCAAAGGCATTCAAGATTACCTCCTTTCAGTGTAGTATTGAGTTGAAGACCCAGGTAATCTTATTATGTTATTTTGTCCTAAAAAAAAAAAAAAAAAAAAAAAAAAAAAGACCAGATACAGTGGCTCACGACTTTAATTTCATGGATTTGGAAGGTTGAGACTGAAGGATGCCTTAAGCCCGGGAGTTTGAGATGAGCCTGAGCAACACGCTGCCGTCTCTGCCAAATAGGAGTTAAGTATATCATTGCTGGTCAGGCAGAAATTATTATGTACTTAGTTACACTTTAACACCACCCACAGTAATAACTTCCAGTATAGCACTTTCTGGGTCCACTCAGCAGGTATACGGCAAACAGCTCAACACTTGGGAAAGAAATGCCACTGTAGAGCTTTCAGGTTTTCTGTCCTGGAAAAATTCTTTAGTTATCAACACACAGGCAACCCTAGACCAGAGATTTCAGGAATAAACACCTATATTGGGAGGTCAAACTGCTTTGAAAACTCAAACTTCTACAGTTGAACTTCCTGTGGGCAAAGACTTTCAAATAGGTGATGCTCATCAATTACAAAAAAGATTTAGCTGGGCCGGGCGCGGTGGCTCAAGCCTGTAATCCTGGCACTTTGGGAGGCCGAGACGGGCGGATCACGAGGTCAGGAGATAGAGACCAGCCTGGCTAATACGGTGAAAACCCGTCTCTACTAAAAAATACAAAAAACTAGCCGGGCGAGGTGGCGAGCGCCTGTAGTCCCAGCTACTGGGGAAGCTGAGACAGGAGAATGGTGTAGACCCGGGAGGTGGAGCTTGCAGTGAGCTGAGATCCGGCCACTGCACTCCAGCCTGGGCTACAGAGCGAGACTCCGTCTTAAAAAAAAAAAAAAAAAAAAAAAAAAGATTTAGCAGATGATATACATTCATTTTCAGAACAGGAGTTTTCTTCTGAAAATGAGTAGAGGACTTTGAAGAACTCTCAAAATTTGGAATCAACCTCCCTCTACGTGGCAGAATGTTTCACAAGCTGAGGACATTTCTCTTTCCTGTTTATCGATGCTGTTGTTTCGTGAGTTGTTTATGGCCAACATTCATTTTCAGAACTGATATAGGTATATAAGGATTTAAGAAGAGCATTGTACTGTCTTTTATATTCATGTGCTCAGCACTGAGAGGTGGGACCACATTAATTAACTCGGTGTGAATTTTTCTCCCAATTGAGTTTTAATTTTTCAAGAGATAAAATACAAAAAATGGTCATGAATCAACTAGCTCTGAGAAAAAATAAAAACCAAAAACATTTCTTAATTTCTTTCTGCCGTCTTTCCCTATCTAATTTTTCTAAATAACTCTAATATTCTATTATGACTTATAATTAGTATATCTTTTATATCTCTATTTATTATTATATAATTACAAATTGATGGCTTAATTAATAAACATTTGATGAAAATTTGCTATATTTTGAGCATTGTATGTTATACTAGATGAAAAATGATAGAAAAAAATGACTTAGTAGGGAAAGACAATAAAAAGTCAGATAAGTTATAAAATGTGACACAATAAAAAGAAAGTATTTTCTGTGGGACCGTATGTTAAATTGAGGATTCATGGATTCAAAACTTCAATCCTTAGTAGTTAGGCAGAGAAACAGCAACCAGAAAGGAGATATGCAAGAGGCAGACAGAAATGATGTTGTCATGGATACCAAAATAAAATAGTGTATCGTGAAGGAGACTATGCATACATCTTTCAAATGATGCAGAAATTGCTTTTAAGATGAAGAATAAACATTACCCATCAAATTCAGCAACATGAATATCATAATTTACTTTTAAATAAATATACTTATTTTGGGTTGTGGAAACTAGATTGGAGAGGACTAAAAGAATGGATGACAACAAAATAAAGAAGTGATTTGTAGACAACTTTGTCAAGAATCTTTGGGGTTTTTTTGCGCAGGATGGTAGAGACACAAGGCAATAGCTACAGAAGAAGTCAGGAATCAAAGACTTATTTTTTTAAGATGGATGACATTGTCACATGTTTAAATATTTTTTGGAAACGGTTAGCAGACATAAAAATGCAGTGGAATTACAATTGACCCTTGATTAATACAGGTTTGAACTGCATGTGTCCATTTGTATGTGAATTTTTTCAACCAAAGGCAAATTGAAAATGCAACATCAATGGGATGTGATACCTCCTATACCAAGGGCTGACTTTCTATATATGCAGGTTCCAAGGGGTCATCTGCAAGACTTGAGTATATGTGGCTTTCAGTATATATAGGGGTTTTGGAACCAATCCCTCATATATAGTGAGGGGTGATTGTATAATGTAAATCAAAATAAGATATCACCTTACACCTGTTAGAATGGTTATTATCAAAAAGATGAAAGGTAAGTGTTGACAAGAATGTGGAGAAAAGGAACCTTTATCCACTCATGGTGGGAATGCAAATTAGGATAGCCATTAAGAAAAATACAGTGTGGAGTTTCCTCAAAAAAAGTTAAAAATAGAACATAACAGAATTTAGGGGTGCAAGAAAAGAGGGTACTCAGAGTCCACTTAGAATGAGTGGCCTTAGATTAGAGGAATCAGATTTGTGATAAGAGGAAGAAAAAGATACACATGGTTTTAATTGTTTTATAGATGTGGAATTGGTAAGATGTAGGAGTAATTTGCTTTCTCAATAAATTGTGGAGCAGAATTAATTAAATTTACCCAGGTTTGAGCATTTGTTAGATGAATACATCGGAGCAAAGAAAGGATACTCAGGCTTTTTGAGAGGCATTGATTACAATGATAGATTATTAAATCCAAGCATGACAAAGAAAAAACAGTTGTGATTGGCAGTCAAAAATCGGAGGAGATAACTCATCAGAGATCTCAATAAAGCAAAAATACTTAGGAAAATCTGTCCAAATGAGCTTGAACTTAGTGTAACTGTGATGAAAATGTTCAACACTTGATATTACAATTTCACTTTGGTGCCATTTTGTGATGGCTTGAATTAAAGACCGTGTGTGAGTGATTAGTGTTTAAAAGAGAAATTGGTCATTGGATGTGAGAACTTCCAGGAAATAAATAGATTATTCTTATGAAACAGGCTAAACACTAGTAGAGATGTTGCCTGCTGATTTTCTGTAGTCAGTCAAATGTGGTAAAACCTGTATACCAGTCAGGGACAGCAGGGCCAGATATAATGTATGATGTTCAAAATTAGTTTGTCACTGCAACTCAAATGTGTGAAAATTTGAGAATTTATAGACATAGTGAAAGTTAGAAGCATAGAACAACAGAGTTTCTATAGATTTGTATACAGTGCTCAATAACATAACATCATTTATCAATGAAATAGGTGTATAACTTAATAGCGCATATTTTTAAAAACCTATCTTTGATCAAGTCCTATTTTATAGAACATTTGATTTAGCTTTCACCCAAGTTCAAGAGATGAAGAGATGATGGAGCTTAAATTCATGTCATTAATAAAAAGTAATGTAATTTAAATATATCTATCAGATATATCTTGGTTTGAATTAAGGGGTAATTTTGCCCCTCAGAGGTCATTTGGCAATGTCTGGATGCTTTGGGTTGTCATAATTTGAGGGGCTGCTGTTCCTGGTATGTAGTGGGTAGAGATCAGCAATGCTGCTTCATATGGTCTGGCTGTGTCCCCAACCGAATCTCACCATAAATTATAATAATCCCCACATGTCAAGGGTGAGGGCAGGGGAGATAGCTGAATCATGGAGGCGGTTCCCCCCATAGTGTTCTCATGGTAGTGAATAAGTCTCATGAGGTCTGATGGTTTTATAAATAGGAGTTTTCCTGCTCAAGCTCTCTTGTCTGCCACCATGTAAGACATGTCTTCCTTCCCCTTCATCTTCCACTGTGATTGTGAGGCCTCCCCAGCCATGTGGAGCTGGGTCAATTAAACCTCTTTTCCTTATACATTTCCCAGCCTCAGATCTGTCTTTATTAGCAGCCTGAGAACAGACTAATATACTACTAAACATTCTGCAATGAAGAGAACAGCCCCCACAATAACAAATTATCTGGTAGACTATTATTCAGATAAATAATTGTCTGGTGGAATATTGTTTTGTTTTATATGAAACAACAACAAAAAAGGAAATCTTGCCATTTGCAGCAACATGAATAAACTTGGAGGACATTATGTTAAGCAAAATATGCCACGCAGATAAAGACAAATACTGAATGATCTCACTTGTATATGAAATATAAAAAAGTTGAATCCACAAAAAGCAGAGCAAACTAATGGATACCAGAGACTGAGGTGTGGGGAGATGAAGGAGACGTTTGTCAAGGGATAAAAAATGTTTATATCTTGCATGCTATATTGATTATACTTAATAGCAATACATTTCATATTTGACAATTGCTAAGAGGGTAGATTTAAAGTATTCTCACCACACACATGAAAAATATTATATGAGTAAATGCATATGTTAAGTAGCTTTATTTAGCCAATCCACAAAGTATACATATATCAAAACATCATGTTGCACACCACAAATACATATAATTTTTACTTGACAACTACAGAAATAAATAGAAGCAAAATAATCATATATTTTTTTTTAGTAATTTATTTTATTGTGTTTAAAATGATGTCATTTTGCAATGAATTGGAAATTAAAAAGGAAGAAAGAAAGAAATAAAATAACTGAAACCGAGTCTTCTACCACAGACTGTGAAAAAAATAGAAGCATTAGTATGTGAGATTCTGGGCCCAGAATGGAAGACCATACATAGAGATTCATGAAGAAATTTGCATCATAAGAGTAAGATTATGAGGAGATTCTAACGGATAGAATAGGTGTTATATCTCTTCTAATACTTAGCGTTATAAAATTGAAAATAATAGATGCTCGATTGCATTAAATTGTAGTAGTTCAAGTTTTTTCTTTCTATTCTTTAGTTCCCCTTGCGGTCATCAAATTACCAGCAGTAAGCATCACCGTAATCTTTCGTTAATCAATAAACTACATATTTTATATTATACACCAAAGAACTCAATCAAATTAATGGTCAATTCGGATCCTCCAGATCATAAAACTTAGCTACATGCAGTCCTTCTTGTAATGAAACTATTAATACACCAGCATCAAGCTGACATTTTATAGAGTTTACTATATATGTTTCCTTGGAGTGAAAATATTCATTGATGGTTCATGCAAGTTTATTGCCCTATTTGTAGGCAAAGCAAAACTCTTGTGTGGCATCCGAGGGTTACTCAGACACTGGGAAAGGTGGGGCTTCCTCTTACCATACAAATGATGGAAAGTGAATGCTTGCTGTTACACTGATACAGGACACTATCTGTTACAGCTAACATGTATAGATTTCTTAGGATATAAGAATAAATTCTGCAGTAATTACAGTGAAATTGTATATTTGTTATAAATCGTGAACATATGTATATCTGCAAGTAATGAACAATCTGAAAAAGAAATCGAGAAAGTAATCGCATTTACAAGAGCTAAAAATAAAGTACCTAGGAATAAACTGAACCTAAAAAGTGCTTTTCATTTTATTCTCTGCTGAACTTTTGCATCTTCTATCACCTTATGCTACAGGGAAATTATGGAAAAATTTGAAAAAGTGTTCTCTATTTTGCTGAAGTTTGCTAGATAATATGTATGCATTGTGTTCAAATATGTCAATTCATTTCTCTGTTTGATTTATATTAATATACTATAGAAACATGATAATTATTTCAGCCCCAGACCACAAAACATTCTAAAAACAGAATGACAAGCAGGCAACAGAGCGTATTGGATATGTATTATGACTACATAAGGGCCACAAGTAAGATAACATAAGTATTTGTATATTTTACATTTGTGCCACAATAAGCAAATATTGAGTGTCCACTCTGGTAAGCTATTAATAGAAATAAAAATATATACATAAGTTCTCACATTTCTTTAAGTTTGTAACATGAGATGACACACAAATTGCTACAATCATATAATTTACCTAGTACATGTTTTATGAATAATACAGGCATTGTTTTATCAATTTCAAAAAGACAATGGTTATTTGATAAGGTGTGACTTGAGTAAGATAAAGGCAATGATTAGGGTTTATCCAAGATTTTTAGCATATTGATGCATGGACAAAGAAAGTAAAAGCAAAGATATTTGGCAGCTAGAGGGTTGTTAAGTTTCTTATGTACCTTTCTCTTTCACACCATACCTAGACCACATTCATTTTGCTTCCATTCCCAAAGAGACAAATTGTTTTACACTAATCAGGTTTCAGTACCTTAATATTTGGGCATTTCATGAAGATATGGTGGAATATATTTGATATGCTGCTGATCTCCCATGAGAGGAGTGACACATCCTTGATGGCTACATTAAATTAATATATATATACACGCATGCATATATATACACACATACATATACACACAAACACACACACATATATACACATATAAAGCCTGTGCCTTTGTGTATATATACACATATATAATATATGCATATATATCTGTAATATAATATCTACACATAATATATGTAGATATGTTTGTGTATATATAAACTCAGCTACATACAGTACTTATAATGAAACTATTATATATACACATATATACAAATGGAAAAATTTGGAAACTATTTTATAAATATACATATATAATAGTTTCTCATAATGTATACATATATGTATCTGTGTATGTGTATATATACATGCACATACACACGTATACATGTGTACATACACATAAACAGGTATATATGTGTATATATACATACACATACACATGCATGCATGTGCATATACACATGCACATACGTGTGCATTCATGTGTTTATATACATACACATACACATGCATGCATGTGTATATATACATACATAGACACACACACGTATACATGTGAATATATTAGGTTGGTGTAAAACTGATTGCAGTTTTTGCCATTACTTGCAATCCATTAGATATATTTAGATAAACACTTACCAGTGTGTTACAATTGCCCACATTATTCAATACAGCAACCTGCTGTACAGGCTTGTAGCCTAGAGCAATAGGCTATACCATATTGCCTAAATGTATAGTAGGCTGTACTATCTAGGTTTGTGTATGTACACTCTATAATGTTCATGAAATAATAAAATTGCCTAAGGATGCATTTCTTAGAACATATCCCATCAAGTGACACATGACTGTATATGCTTATAAGTATATATAAAGCAGACAATTATTTCATGCTACTATCAGTGTATCAAGTGTATCAAGACTTCTTCCTTACTTACCTCTACATTTTAATCCCAAAGGAAGATGGCCGATAAGGTGTATTAGAGTCTGGGATACGTCTATTGTGCATGGTATCTGAAAGTAAAATTCTACTATATGTTGCTAAAATTATACAGAAGCTCACTTTTTTTTTTTTCCAGGATTGCTCTTCTAATTCAACCTTAACATACAATCATCTTAACACCACCAAAATAACTTAAAATTTTATGTGTATTAAATGCTTCCCTATTTTCTCAGTATGATTTGATATTTTTATCTGTTGTTTTAGTCATAATTTGTTACAGTAACAGATAACACATTAAAGACTTACAACAAGATACACATATTTGTTGCTATTGTTGCTTGGAGGCTGCAGACTGACAGAAACTTTGGTGGGTTTATCTAGCTTATATGGAGTCACTTTTCCATTTCACAGGAGCTATTCCTGTCTGGGGCATGGCATTCTCTTATGATGGGCAGAGGAAAAGGCAGAACCAAACCATGAAAGCATAATTTAATATTTCTGCTTGAATGTAGAATAAGTCACATCTACTTATTTTTAATTGGTCAAGCAAGTCACATGGCCAATCCCAAAGTCAAAGAGGTATGGAAGTGTGTTTTACCTACGGGGAATCTTGTCAAAGGCAGGAAGGAAGAAAAAATGTAAATAAAGAATGACATACATCATATTTATTTACAAATATTTTAAGTAATTCTGAGAAACTGAAATTGTTTTCTATCTGCTTTCTTGAAATTGCACTAGTTTCTATCAGTGTATCATGAACAGAATCCCACAGATTTTTAACTTTTAGTCTTTAAATAAGCTGTGTGTTGGTACATGTGTGTGAATGGTTTATTTAAATATTCCCTTATTGGTTAGGCACAGTGGCTCACACCTGTAATTCCAACAATGTGGGAGGATGAAGCAGGCAGATTGCTTGAGTCCAAGAGTTTGAGACCAGCTTGGACAACATGGCAAGAATCCTGTGTCTACCAAAAATAGAAAAATTTGCCAGGCATGGCAGTATCTGTCTGTAGTTCTAGCTAGTCAGGAGACTGAGGTAGGAGGATCACTTGAACCCGGGAGGTCCAGGCTGCAGTGAGCTGAGATAGCGCTGCTGCACTCTAGCCTGGGCAACAGAGTGAGACCCTGTCTAAATAAATAAATAAATAAATAAATAAATAAATAAATAAATAAATAACTATTCTCTTATTGGTTAAAATTTATGTTGCTTCAAAAATGTTTTATAACAAATAGTGTAGTAGTAAACATCTTGCAACACATATGTCCTTGCCCACATGACTGTTACTGGAAGGAGGATTCCAAAAAGGATCATTGCTGGATCAGAAAAGGTTTGAATTTAGAAATATATTTTGAAATACAGTATATATTCCAAGTAGTAAATATGACAGTTACATTGAAACAGTTGGAATTTTAATAAAGCAAACACTTATTTAACAAATTAACAAACACCTGGCTAAACAAATATATTGCCAATATTGGAAATTTTTCCTATCATGTGATTCTACCAAAATACAATCCTCTCTATCCTGAATTCTATATTATTCACTTATTTATTTACAGATTTACCCTAATCATATGTCTGCATCTCTAATAATGCATTGTTCAATTTTGCCTATTTTAAAACTTTATGTATTTAAAAATGGCAGTATATTATTGTGATTTGTTTTTTACACAACCAGCTTTATGTTATGAGACATCCATATTGATGCATATAATTTCTTACTTTTTACTATTGTGTGGTATCTCATTACATTAATATAACATATTATGCATCTATTATCTTCTGGGTGATGTGCAATTACATTCTCTCTGGTTTATGGCTATTACCAACAATATTTCAATGAATATTATTGTCCACATGTCTCCTGGTAACATATATGAAAGTTTCTTTATACTTGAAGGAAAATTTCTAAGACATGGCCTATGAGTATATTCTACAATACTAGTTAATACTTAGCTTAGCATAATAGTATATGATTATTACTAAGGTCCACAGTCTTGCATTAATAATGTTATGCACATTATGATCAGACTTTATTTAAAATAAACACACACATATACACAGACACATGTGCACACACATAAATGCATACACACCTCAGTCTGGGAAGGAGCATATAGTATAATATATTGTAGTTTTGCTTATAAGTTTTCTAAAACATGAAGTTGAGATATCTTTTCTCATGTAACTATCTGATCATTCTGTTAAATGCCTTTTCATATCTTTTGCCCATTTATTTTCTCTGATTACTCTTATATTTATCATTTGTAAATGTTCTATCAGTATTCAACTAACCAATCCTTCATCAATTACTGGTATTAAAAATATGTTCTTTTAGTATCTTGCTATTTTTCTTTGCATTTTGATATGTTAGTAAGTGAAACTTCTATTGTGGTTAAATTCATCTATCTTTTTTACTATGTTTTATGTTTTGTGGTTAGTTAATAAATTTTTTCTACTTGACAGTTATATGAATATTCTCTTGTAGTTATCTCTAAAAGTATTATACCTTTGTTTTCTGCATTTAAATCTTAATCTGTCAAAATTGATTTTTACATATGATTTGATTAAGAATCCATCCAGCTTAAGATTGTTTTCTGTACAGATTATTTCCCAATAATATTTTAGAACACAGCATTTTCCAGACTAATTTGAATACTCAATCTGTCATAGAGCAGCTTTGCCATTTAAGCATGGATCTTTTTCTGGGCCCTCTGTTCTATCTTGTCTGTTTAGTAATATGTTCTTTGGCCAGTATCAGAGATTCTTAATGACTACATTTTGCTGAAAACACATGACATCAACTGTAAGATGGTACATATGCCATGATACACTGGTTTTTAACCACTTCAAATTTTTACTCTATACTTATTTCAAGGATTTATTTAGACTTCTTCAGGCACATATTTTATTACATTCTCCTTTTTTACATGAGTGAAAAGGAAAATTTAAGCAAAATTAAAAATTGGGCCAAGTATTCCTAAACCTTAACAACATTCAAAGTTCAAAATATTCAGAAATACATATTAACTGATATGGAGATCATCTTTTACTATCTCCTATACCATCAAGAATGATGCTGATGTAGAAGTTCTTAAAGCAACACATAAAATAACAAAAAGCCATTGTTCGTGATTATGCAACAACAAAGAGTTTGCAATTATAAAGAGTTAGCTTAATTTGACTCCCACTTGGGGAATTTATAGCATAGTTCTTATTCAACTCCACCTCCATCCTTCCATAGGAAGCCATTTTTTCTTAGGTTTAAAGGAGTGCTTTATTATTCTTTTGTATCTGGGACCTTTGTTTTCAAATCATTAACATGATATACAAGTTTGATGCTGAAATAGATGAAACTTTCTCATTAACAACTATTGCATGCAGACTGCTGCCTAGCTGACAGTGATTTTAAGTTGACATATATTGTAAGATGTGTCATGATTTCCGGCATATTAAATATGAAAATAAATATGGGATACAGTTTTGTAATTAGCCTATGTATCTTATGGGAATAGCTTTTTTTCTATTTTTAATCATCAACTCTTCCATGTAAATTTTAGTTTTTATGATAAATTAAGAAGGATGCCGATCAGAAATGCATTGGATCTGTAGGAATTTATAATCATTATTAAATCAGATGTTTCTATCTATAAACCTAGTATATCTCTGCATTCATTACGTTTTCCTTAATGTGTTTTTAATGTTATACAATTTTCTGCAAAAGATCGTTGGATATTTTATTTGGACGTATCCCAAGTACAATACTTGACATATGTTTTCTTTTCTATTTTTAATGTTTTTTAGTTTTTAATTTTTAATTTTTGTGGGTACATAGTAGGTGTATATATTTATGGGGTATAGGAGATATTTTGATACAGGCATACAATGCATAATTTTGTTACAAACAACCCAAGTATACTCTTTTAGTTATTTTTAAATGTCCACTAAATTATCATAGTCACCTTTTATGCTATCAAATACTAGATCTTATTCCATCTAACTGTATTTTTGTACCAATTAACTATTTTCCCTTCCTTCCCCCAACTACCCTTCCCAGCCACTGTATCCATAGTTCTACTCTCTATCACCATGAGTTCAATTGTTTTAATTTTTAGCTCCCACAAATGAGTAAGAACATGCAAAGTTTTTCTTTCTGTGCCTGGCACTTAACATAATTCACTTAACATAATGACCTCCAGTTCTATCCATGTTCTTGCAAATGACAGG
The DNA here is from genome assembly GCF_047675955.1 of Chlorocebus sabaeus. Lineage (NCBI taxonomy): Eukaryota > Metazoa > Chordata > Mammalia > Primates > Cercopithecidae > Chlorocebus > Chlorocebus sabaeus. The sequence continues at coordinate 118,259,639 of NC_132911.1, forward strand.
ATCTCACTCTTATCTGTGGTTGAATTGTACTTTGTTGAGTACATATACCACATTTTCTTTATCTATTCATCTGTTGGTGGACACTTAGGTTGCTTCCAAGTCTTGGCTATTGTGATTAGTGCTGCAATAAATGTGGAAGTACAGATATCTCAATTGTACATGAATTTCCTTTCTTTTAGGTATTTGCTTAACAGTGAGATTGCTGGATCGTGTGATAGCTCCATTATTAAGTATTTGAGGAACCTCCAAGCTGTTTTCCATAGTGGTTGTGCTAATTTACATTCCCACCAACAGTGTATGAGGGTACCCTTTTCTCCACATCCTTGTCAGCATTTGTTATTGCCATTTTAACTGGGGTGAGATGATATTTCATTATACTTTTGATTGGAATTTCTTTAATGATCAATAATGTTGAGCACATTTTCATATATCGATTTGCCATTTGTATGTCTTCTTTTGAGAAATGTATATTTAGAACTTTTGCCCAATTTTTGGTTGAATTATTAGTTTTTTTTCTATAGAGTTGTTTGAGCACCTTATGTATATATCTATATCTATATCTATCCTATTTATTAATCCCTTTTCAGATGGATGGTTTTCAAATATATTCTCTCATTCTGGGGGTTGTCTGTTCATTTTGTTGATTGTTTCCTTTAATGTACAGATTCCTTTTAACTCGATGTGATCTCATTTGTCCATTTTTACTTTGGTTACCTGTGCTTGTGGGGTATCACTCAAGAACTTTTCCCCCAGTCCGATGTCCTGGAGAGTTTCCCCAATGTTTTCTTTTAGTAATTTCATAGGTTGGGATCTTAGATTTAAGTCTTCAATTCATTTTTACTTGATTTTTGTATATGCCATGCATCTAGTTTCATTCTTTTCCATAAGGATATCCACTATCCAGCACAATTTATTGAAGAGATTATCCTTTCTCCAATATATGCTCTTGGGAATTTTGTTGAAATGAGTTTGATGCAGACATATAGATTTAATTCTGGGTTCTCTGTTATTTGCCATTGATCTACATGTCTGTTTTAATGTCAGTTTTTTTTTTTTTCCCAAACAATCTGATTTAATTAGGAAGTTAAATAAGTTGAGATGGAGTGGACTGGCATTATCAGAATGCTTACATGGGATCCCTGGAGTTGGCAATCACAGCAGTGTGGGGTTGGCAAGGGGAGCAACCCCCTTCAAGGCAAGGCATAAACTATTTGGCAGGCAGAGGTGAGGGTGGGACCTCACTGTCAATGGACGTGTTCAGGGAAGCCAGGGGGTTACATGCAACAGGGCATTCAGGCAACCTCAACTATGAAGCTGAACGCTTATGAGGTCTGAAGGCTCACACTGTTCACAGACGCTTGTGGTTCACCCAGGAGATGCTGATGCCTGTGACTCTTTCCACTCACTATGCTGTTTTGGTTACGAAAGCTCTGTAGTATAATTTGAAGTCAGGTAATACGATTCCTCTAGTTTTGTTCTTTTTGTTCAGGATAGCTTTGGTCTTTTGTGGTTCCACCTAAATTTTAGGCTTTTTTTTTTTTTTTTTTTTTTCTGTGAAGAAGGCCATTGGTATCTTTGCCTCCTCTGCCTGTGTATTTTCAAATAGTCTGTCTTCAAGCTCACTAATTCTTCTGCTTGATCAATTCTATTAAAAGCTATAATGGATTGTTCATCGTGTCAGTTCCATTTATCAACTCCAGAAATTCTGCTTGATTATTTTTAATTATTTTGATCTTTTATTAAATGTATCTGATAGAATTCTGAATTCTTTCTCTGTGTTATCTTGAGTTTCATTGCATTTTCTCAAAATAAATATTTTGAGTTATCTGTCTGAAAAGTCACATACCTATGTCTCTCAGGTGATATGATTTGACTGCGTTATCGCCAAAATATCATCTTGAATTGTAGCTCCCATAATTCCCATGTGTTGTGGGAGGGACCTGGCGGGAGACAATTGAATCATAAGGGCAGTTTCCCCCATACTGTTCCTGTGGTAGTGAATAAATCTCTCATGATCTGTTTGTTTTATAAGGGGAAACCCCTTTCACTTGGTTCTCATTCTGTCTTCCCTACCACCACGTAAGATGTGACTTGTTCCTCCTTGCCTTCCATCATGATTGTGAGGCCTCTCCAGCCACATGGAACTGTGAGTCCATTAAACTTCTTTTCTTTATAAATTACCCCATCTCGGTATGTCTTTATCAGCAGCATGAAAATGGACTAACACACCAGGATTGGTCCCTGGTGGTTTATTCAGTTTACTTGTTAAATTCCTGTTTTCCTGGATGGTCTTAATGCTTGTGGTCATTTGCCAGTGCCTGGGCATTGAAGAGTTAAATATTTATTATAGTCTTCAGAGTTTGAGCTTGTTTGTATCTGTCCTTCTTGGGAAGACTTTCCAAGTATTTGAAGGGATTTGGGTGTTACACTGTATTTTCGGTTCTTGCAGCTATATCTGCAGTAAGGAGCACACCAAGCCCAATAACACTGTGGATCTTGCAAACTCATAGAGGTACTGCCCTAGTTATCTTGGAAAATATCCAGAATAATTCTCTCGGTTACCCACAGAGACTCATGTTCTCTTCTGTTACTTTCTCCTAACGAGTTAAATCTCACTCTTTGTGCTGAGCTGCCTGAAGCTGGGAAAGGAGTGACACAAGCACTCCTGTGGCCCCCACCACTGGTACTGCACTGGGTCAGAACTGAAGCCAGCATGGTACTGGGTCTCACCCAAGGCCTGTGGTAACCACTGCCTGGCTACCACTTATGGTGACTCAAGGCCTTGGGGTGCTACAATCAGTAGGTGTTTAAACAAGTCAGGCTTGTGTCCTTCTCTTCAGGTCAGTGAGTTTCCCTCATCCCTGGTCATGTCCAGAGGTGCTGTTCAGGAGCCAGGGCCTGGAGTCAAAAACCTTAGAAACCTTCCTGACGTTCTATTGCTACTGTTGCTGAGCTGACACCCCAATCACAACATACAGTTTTTCCCTTCTTTTCTCTCTTCCCATAAGCGGAGAAGTCTCTCCCGATGGCCACCACTTCCCTAGACTTGCAGCAAGCACTGCCTGGCTACCACTGATATTCACTTAAGAACCCAAGGCTCTTCAGTCATCTTTTACTGAATGCTGCCTGGCCCCGTTCTCACCCTTCAGGACAATGGGCTCCCCTAAGACTCAGAGCAAGTCTAGAAGTGCTATCCTAGAGCCAAGGCACTGAGTTCCAATGCAAAGTCCCGTGATGATTAATATCGAGTGTCACCTTGATTGGATTGACCCCAAGGACCCTAAGGACCCCCTTGGTGCTTTACCCCACTCTGGCCAAGCTGGTACCTAATCTGCAAGACAAAGTCCCCTTTTATTCTTCCCTCTTCTTTTCTCAAGCATAAGGAATCTCTCCTCACAGCCAGCACAGCTGAGAATGTGCTGGGTCACACCTGAAACCAGCACATCTCTCGTCTTACTCAAGGCCCACGGTGAGTACTCCCTGGGTATCATCGCTGATTACTCAGGGACCAAGGGTTCTTTAGTCGGCAGGTGATAAATCCTGCCAGTACTGGATTCTTCCCTTCCAGGCAGTGCATTCCTTTCTGGCCCAGAAAGGGCCAGAATATCTTCTGGGAGGTAGGGCTTAGAATAGGGGCCTCACAACCCTGCCTGGTATCCTATCCTACTGTGGCTGAGCTGGTAACCAAGTGATAAGACAAAGTCTTCTTTACTCTTCCCTCTCCTCTCCTCGAGCAGAGGTAAGTAGTCTCTCCTGGAACTGAGCTGTGCCACCTTGGGATGGCTGAGGGGTGGCATAACACTCCTTCGGCTTCCCAGCTAGTGTCTCATTAGGTCATATGCTTCCCAAGCCCCCTGCTCTGGGCCCAGCACAGCACCATGACTTGCCCAAGAATTGCAATCCTTCTGGTCTAGACTGCCTTTTAAGTTTTAGGACCCAAGAATCCTTTAGCCCATGGTAGCATAGCTTGCTAGTACTCAAGTTCTGACTGCCAGGATGAACAAGTCCCCTTTGGCTAGGGCTGGTCTAAATATTCCCTCCATTGGCGCTGGATGAGTTCTGTCTGGTGTTGCTTTCTGCTGTGGCAGGGGAGCACTGAGTTCCAATGCAATGTCCCTGTGATGGTTAATATTGAGTGTCAACGTGATTGGATTAAAAGATACAAGGTATTGTTCCTGGGTGCATCTGTGAGAGTGTTGCCGAAGAAGATTGCAATGAGAGAGGCAGACCCACCCTCCAGCTGGGTGGGCACCATCTAATCAGCTGCCAGCACAGCTAGAGTAAAGCAGGCAGAAGCAGGAGGGAGAGCGGACCTATTGAGTCTTCCAGCCTTCATCTTTCTCTTGTGCTGGATGCTTCCTGCCCTCGAAAATCAGACTCCCATTTCTTCAGCTTTTGGACTCTTGGGCATATATCAGTGGTTTGCTAGTGGCCCTGGGACCTTCAGCTACAGACTGAAAGCTGCACTGTTGGTTCCCTACTTTTGAGGTTTTGGGACTTGGATTAGCGTCCTTGCTCTTCAGCTTGCAGACAGACTATTGTGGGACTTAATCTTGTGATCGTGTCAGTCAATATTCCTTAATAAATTCCCCCTTATATATAAAACTGTCCTATTAGTTCTGTTTCTCTAGAGAACCCCGACTAATACAGTCCTACAAACACTTTGCCCTCTCCCTCTCTTTGCATATTCTGTCTTTGTACCATGTGGCCAACCACTGGGGGATGAGAAAGAGGTGGCAGTGGCAATCCCATAGTGTCTTTCTAACCCTCTTCAGTGTCTCTTCCTGTGATATGAACTTAAAACCACATACTATGATTGCTCACTTGATTTTTGGTTCTTATGAAGTTGATTTTTGTGTGAATTATTGTTCAATTTTGTGTTCCTGTGGGGAGGATTGTCAGTGGAGGCTTCAATTTGGTCATCTTGCTCCACCTCTAACTGCTATATGTTTTGTTGATATATTAAGTGTTATTTCAAAATTTTTTCTGAGTGTTGCTATTCTGTAAAATTGAATTTGTTTTTCCATTTCAATCTGACAGCCAGTCAATTGAAAAGTTCTTTTTTTAACCCCAAGAACTCTGTAGATTCTTTGGGGGTATCGACTTAAAGGGTCATGTAATTTGTAAATAATGACAAAGCGATGTTTTCCTTTCTTATCTTTATGCTACAGCAGGTACTTAGACATGAACAGGGCAGGAGAACCCTCCTCCCACCCTCAGGAATGTCAGGCAATCATAAGGTGATGGTCAAGCAGTTGTTAAACTGTCTCACTGAAGTAATAATTAGTTTCAGCTGGTGCCAGAGACAGACTGTCTTCCAGTAGATAGAAAACACCTGAAACTGGTGAGCAGCAGCTTTCTGATAAGACCTCAGGAGTTAGTCGACTGGGATCAAGCATGCACGCTAACAGGCATAATGGCAGAGTTAAAAATAACTCAAATAAGCATGCATAAAACTTTAGTAAACATGCTGCAGATGCAGTCCCTCCCAAGGGCTGGCCAGCCACTGTGCATGCAAACAGCCTACCTCAAGGGAAGAATCAGGCAAGAAGGAACACAACCACCCCTCGCCGGGAATCATGCCGACATCTAAAACTGTAAGTTAAAAGTCAAACTGTGCACTTGAATCTCTCGTTGTCCACTTGGGCCTCTTTCAGGTGTACTTTACTTCCTTTCATCCCTGCTCTAAAACTTTTTAACAAACTTTCACCCCTGCTCTAAAACTTGCCTCAGCATCTCCTTCAGCCTTAGTCCACTCAGTGGAATTCTTTCTTCTGAGGAGACAAAAATTGAGGTCATTGATAACATTTGTATTTAAATTTTATTTTCTTTCTCAATACTCTAATTAGATAATTTCATAAAAGGTTAAATGGAAATTGTACCAATATTCATGCCTTCTTCCTAACTAAAAGTAATTATCTCAAAATTATCTATCAGAACCTATTATGTTGGTTGGTTTGGTTAATTGTGATAGACAGCTTTTCTTAGAAAAAGTTTTAATTATACTCTCAATTTGATTTTTTTTGCATGAATATTGTGATGGTTAATATTGCCAACTTGATTGGATTGAAGGATGAAAAATATTATTTCTGGATGTATCTAGGTGTTTCTGGGTGTTGCCAGAAGAAACTAACATTTGAGTCAGTGGACTGAGAGAGGAATACCTGCCCTTAGAAAGACCCATACACAGTGTGGGTGGGCATCATCCAATAGGCTGCCAACACAACTAGAAAAAGCAGGCAGAAGAAGGTGGAACTGGCTGACTTGCCGAGTCTTCCAGGCTCATCTTTCTCCCATGCTGGATGCTTTCTGCCCTCGAACATCAAACTCCGGGGTCTTCAGCTTTTAGACTCTTGGACTTACACCAGTGGTTTGCCAAGGGCTCTGGGGCCTTCAGCCACAGACTAAAGGTAGCACTGTCCGCTTCCCTACTTTTGAGATTTTGGGACTCAGAATGGATTCCTTATTCCTCAGCTTTCTGATAGCCTATTGTGGGACTTCATTTTGTGATTGTATGAGTCAACATTCCTTAATAAACACCCCTTCATATATTCATCTTTTCTATTAGTTCTGTCCTCTAGGGAACCCTAATACAAATATATAGTAAAATTCATTAAGTACTTTTTCTGCATCTATTGAGATCATGTAATTTCCCTCCTTTAGTACCTTATTTTCAAAAATTCTAATAACTTATTCTAAAACAGTATGTCAACAATGCATTTCTGGGATAAACTAAGCTTACTTAAGGTGTATTATTTTATTTCAGGGGAAATTGTATTTGGTATCTTAATAGTTTTGGATTTTTGTAATCATTTTCACAAGAGAGATCAGCCTGTAAAGTTTCTTTCTCGTAGATCCTTTACATGGATTAAATATTAAAATTGTGTTTCCTAATAAGAGTAATTTAAACATGACCTTTTATGTGCCTCTTCCTGGAAAATACTTTTATAAGACTGGAATTACGTAAACCTAAATATTTGGTGTAACTGATCTGTAAATCGATTTGAGCTGAGTGCTTTCTTTATGGAAAGTTTTCAAAATAGTGATTTACTTCTTTTTACAGTTGTTGAATGCTCCAGATTTTCTTGTTTTTTTCCAACTTATTTTTAATAATCTCATGTCATTTGAATTATTCTATTTTATCTTAAATTCCTGCATGTGATTCTGTTATCTGTTGTTTTTTTCCTGTATTTTACATTGAAAACTTTTATTTTGTCTTTTAAATTGACTGACTTCACTTCTCTTAGGAGCGCTGTCTTTGTGGAAATTCATAGACATTTTAGTTCAAAGGGTTTCTCCAGAGTTTGCCTATTCTCCTGTTAATTATCTGGCATCATAAGCCCATCATCTTATGACTTCATTAATTAGATTATCTTCTTGAGCTGTTTTGAATCACATAAATCCATGTGATAGTGACAGGCAGCTTACTTCATTTCTCATAAAAAATCACCCACCACTACCCCATTGTAACACGGATTCCATAACTTTCTAATTGACCATCTGTGCATTAGATTCATTTCTAACTTATCCTTTCTCTGATGGTATAGCCCCCAGAGCCACACTCTTTATATATGGATTCTTAATTTTACTCATCGTCTTGGATAAGTCTGAAGATTTATTTCCCAGCACCTCTATTCTACACTGCAATAAATACGGAAGTTCTAAGTTACTACGATTTGGCTCATATTCTCAAGATAAAAGCTGATTTGGGGCTAACTTACTTCCATGATGCCTGTTTCATTAAAGTTTTTTTTTTTTTTTTTTTTTTTAACCCCTGTTAATTTCTTAATTTCATGCCACCCTAGTTATCCATTTAAGTGTGTGTATATATGAGTCAGCTTTTTAACTGATTTCTTCAAGTAAATGTTTTAGGTTATATATTCCCCAGTAATACCAGGAACAAATTCTTAGTATAAGACTATGTATGTTTTAAATATCAACCGATATTGCATTTACATAGGCATATTTATGGAAAAAACCACTAGATGTTATCAATATTTATGCACTTAGATTAATAAAATATACTTTAGTTTTTAAAATTTTATTTTGCATCGTATCTTGAATATGAGATTTGGAATATCATTCAATTATTTATTGAGCATTACTCTTCTTGCATGTATTGCTTTCTCAGAGACTATTCCGCTTTTCTTTTGATTTCTCTTTTTATATCTGGCTTTGTGTGCAATGCACACATATTAGAAAGCTACTTAAAAAGTGTTAATGATGCAGAAATACAAAGTGCATGTGTTTAAAATATAAAGAGGTAGGGTTGAAATATCTCTACTACATTTGGCAACTACAATGGCTTCTGTAGAGACACAGCTTGGCAAGTTGGTGAAGGCTTCTATTTTTGGTAAAATCACCCCTCTAAATGGCCAATTATCAACTACACCATCACTTAGAAAGCTGTGCAAGGCTTCGACCTACTGCCTGACAGGTAGTAACATATCCTGGAAATGTATCCTGAATGTAGACAAACTTTTCAAAAGTCATTTGTCAAACAGTGGGCTAAGTAACAATTCAGAGGAGCAAACTGCGTTGTCTAAAATGAACAATTGACAGTTTACGGGTTAACTTCTAGTAAAGAAAATATTCTTGCTCCAAGTTTCAGCTGAGATTTTCTCTGCCTCTTCTTACATTCTTTTCTTCTCACTGGCTTCACCTTCCTTGCTTGTTTTCCTTTAGTACATTCTATTATTTATGTAATTCTGGGGTACCAGTGAAAGCACTTGGTAAACTCATAAAAGGAAAAAAATACAAAGACATATGTTATTCATGTATATTTATAATAACTTTTTTAAAAAATTTAAATATTTTTTCAATATTTATGATGTGACTTAGAGATCTGTATATGTATCCTAGCAGCAGTACTTCCTTGTTTCAATCACTAAAAGTCTGTTACATTGTGATATGAGTACTATACATTTGAAAATGTCCTATGTATTCTAACAGAAATTATAGGAAATTGGTCACAGGTTTCTCATGTGACCATTTCTAATTAAGAAATAGATAGAACAAGAAATTCTAGCGAATGAAGTTATAACTTACCTAAGTAGTCACTGTTCAGTGTTCTCCTGGCTCAACCATGATCAATTTGGAAGCCATACACATGTCTTGTAACCATACTTATTTTCTAAAAACAGGCAATAGGAAAGTTATTTTTTAAAATGATGCACATGCCCTATGCATAAGCAAAATCACTCTGATTCTATTTTGGAAAAGAGAATACAAATTCTTTCTTTGAAGGATGTCCATTTCCCGTCTAGCAAAATCATAATCTCCTTTAAAGCCTTGTAACTTAAATATTTAGATATCAGGTTAGCTGCTATTAATCGTTTTCATGCTACATGGTAGGGGAATAGATAAGGTAAAGAAAAAATGTAATAAATAAAATTGGTCAGGTACAGTGGTTTACACCTATAATCTCAGCACTTTGGGAGGCTGAGGTGGGCGGATTACTTGAGGCCAGGAGTTTGAGAGCAGCTTGGCCAACATGGCCAAACCCCATCTTTACTAAAAATACAAAAATTAGCCGGATGTGGTGTCACATTCCTATAATCCCAGCTTCTTGGGAGGCTGAGACATGAGAACTGCTGGAACCCGGAGGTGGAGGTTGCAGTGAGCTGGTATCACTCAAGGGCACTGTAGCCTGGGTGACAGAGCAAAACTGTCTCAAAGAAAAAAAAAACCCAACAAATATATTAATATTTATCAGTTTAATATTTGATTTGGTGTTAACACACAAACAGAAAATATTCGTATTTAAGAGCTCATTTCTGAAGCTAGTCACATGATTGCTCTTTCACTCCGCATTTCATCCTCCTTTTAACTTTGGCAAACATTGCAACCGTTTGTGGTCCCTTCATGGTAGAGCTTGGGCTCAATGAGAGAAGTGAGACCCCTATAAATTATATAAAGCATAACTTTTGATAGTCATTAGCCATTGTATAATCATAACAACCTGTTAAACAGTTCATTATAAATATTTTATCCTTATGTCTGTAACTGATCTTGAAATTGAGGTACACAAGTTGGGACTGGGAGCTAAATATAAAATGAGGGTGACCAAGAGCAAACTGGGAACACATGACTGAAACACATAATTATCTTCTTAATATAGAAACTAAAAGCTGTTAAGTAAATAACAGAGAAAAATATAAAAAATAATCAGTGATTGATTAAGGTAGAGTCTCGTAAATAATCAAATGTACATAACTTACTAACTAATTATTTAAAGTAGGTTTCATATGTACCTTGTATGAAGATTATATAAAAGCTTTCTCTTTGAGGATTTTTCTTATCATTATGAAATATTCCACAAGAAAGACTCCTGCTAGGTAAAACAAACAAACAAAAATAACAAACATAGATTTTGTAATTATATGTATCTACTTTGAATGCTGGTTTTATTACTTATTAACTTTGTGGTCTTGTCTAGAATACTCAACATTTGTCAGCTTAATTTTCCTCACTAATAAAATAGAAAAAGCAATGCTTGTAGAACTAGTGTAAAAATAAAATTAGATTGTATAATTAAAGGCCTGGGTGTATAATCAGTTTGCTAATTGTGTTCACTTTTGTAGTCATGAAAATAAGATGATAAAATTTTTCTTAATCATAACTTAAGCCGTGTGTTGTGGCAAATTTTCCTATGAATGATGAGTATATTGATATGAAAATTCTAAAAGAAATTGTTAATTATAGTTGGAAAAATTTGCAAATTGACTAAGTTAATAATAAAATCTAATCGTCTTTTTAAAATATTGGTAGCTGACAATTATTAAAGGTAGATGATGGTTACCCACTATCACTAACCTTATTATCAGTCTAAAAGGAAAGAAATTTCATACCCTATTCTGTCATATTATAGACATTCTTAGCTAATAGGCAAAAACTGTCTTCTAGCCAGAAGCACAGGCAAAAAGAAATAAAGGGAAAAAGATAACATTAAACTGAAAAGCGTTTGTGCCATAAGCTTTTGTGCCATAAAAAAAAAAAATCAAGAAAATGATTTACAGAATGTTAAAAAATATTTGCAAACTATGCATCCGACAAGGAATTCATATCCAAGAATATGTAACAAACTCAAACAACTCAATGGCAATAAAATAAGTAATCTGATTAAAAAATGGGCAAAGACTCTGAATAGACATTTCTGAAAACAAGACATACCAATGACCAACAGATACATGAAAAATGCTCAACATCACTAATCACCAAGGAACTGCAACTCAAAAAATATTATTTCTTTAATATATTATGAAATCTCACATCTTACTTTTTGTGGTGTTCCAAAAATACTCTCCTTGAAGTATTCTGATGTATATGATAAACTAATCTAAAGGGAGGATGAAGCTAGAAAACTAGGCATCTATAGGTCATCAAAATTAGCTGAATTAGTAAATGAGCTTGAACCTTTTAGGGATCAAACCCAGGGTGCTGTGCCTCATTTAAAGAATGAGGAGTCACTTTATTTTAATATTCTGACTATGCAAGTATGTGGAGTTTCCAAAAACTATTTTAAACAAAGCACATAGCTGGGAAACTACTAGTTTTACGAACAGGCAACACAGCTTCTAGCATCCATTATGCTAAATAGCAAATCCCGTATTGTTGAGGAATCATACAGGTTGTGAAAATGCTTGGAGTAACAACCTCTAAAGTGTGGACTTTCTGATTAAATGCTAGCTGACCATGCCAGGAGAAGGATTTTCTAATTAGGCCAACTAGATGTCCTCGGGTTCAAATAAATGTACGCACATTTATTTCACATGGTCAATGACATCAAATTGCATACTAATGTAAATTGGAAATATCATAAAATTGTGTCCTCAAATTTTTAAAAAACTAATACATTTAAATAATCAGAACAGCCTTAGAAAATCCACACTAGATTTCCACTGGATATACATTTATTGTACATACATCAGATATATAGAATTTACAAATAAAGAATTGATTATTCTTAATTGTCCCTCCTAAATTAAATGGCAAACTAGTATAAACTTAGAATAGTAGAAACATGGAAAATAATTGTCTTCTCTGATGTTCCCGGATGCCAGTGGTTCTCAAAAATATAACAAAAAGTATTTGTGTCAAATATAAGATGCTGTTTTACAAAAATGTTGTGAGAAGGGTTGTGCACAGGAGTAGACTTACCAAATGTGTTTTTCAAAAATTGTTATTTCTTGTAAAACTAATGTGGTTAAAATTTGTGACAGTTTACTTATTCCAGACACTATTCTATGAGCTTTTATATGCATTAATGTATTCATCCCTCAAAATAATTCCATAAATTAGACAATATTATTAATCTTTGTGCAGATAAGGCAGAGAACTATTAAGTAACTTTCCAAAGGCCAAACAGCTAGAACATTAATTAAATAGCACTAAAGCATAGACATTTGGCTCTGGAGTTCATCTTTTCAGCTAGTACAGTATAGTGACCCTATCATGGTGGGTAGCCAAGGCTGGCTTCCTGGACATATGCCCTGTGCAGTCACATAGGGTCCCGTGCTTAGAAGGGAACTGGACTTGGTTTAATACTCACATTGCTTAGTTCATACTTAGTTAATAACATCCATACCCGCATCATAGTCACACTGTTCTTGAGTCCATTAAGCAAGGGTGTGGGAGATTGTGGAAGGAGGCTGGCTATCAACAGAATAGTCATGTTGTTCATATGCTTCGTATGATCCTGCTGTGAACCAGAATATTTTCTAGCTATTAATGCTGCATAACAAACTACCCTAAAATTTAGTAGCATGAAACAAATCTTATTTTAACTAATTTTTTGCCCCTGTCTCATTTCCTGATGTCTGGGACTTTGCTTTCAGACCCAATGCCTGGGAATGACGCTATAGCCAGGAGCAGGTATAACGTGGATGTGTCTTTACTTGTGTATCTGGTGATCCAAGCTAGATGTCCACTGGAAATTCTGCTGAGGTCATTGAAGAAAGCACTTATGAATGGTCTCCCACTGTAGCCTGGGCTTTCTCAAAGCATACTGGCTTCAGAGTATTTACCCTTCTCACATCTGACTTCTTACAGACTTCTAACATAAGTGAGTGCTCCAAGACAACTAGGCAAAAACAGCTGAACTTTAAAAACATAGGTTCAGAAGTCACTAAGGTTTATTTCTGCTGTACGCCATTGTTAGGGAGCAGTGACCAACTAGCCCAAATTCAAGGGGAAAAGACAAAAGTCCTCCTTCTTAATAGAAGCAGGTATCTATTTCCTATAAACTCAGAAAAAGCAGGACTATCTATCCATGACATGTGTTGAAAAGTTTCTATATATTTGCTATGGATCTATTTGCAATGAATCTGTCTGTACAATGATTGTGATGTAAAACACTGACTTTTATTTTATTTTATTTTATTATTTTTTTTGAGATGGAGTCTCGCTCTGTCGGCCAGGCTGGAGTACAATGGTGCAATCTTGGCTCACTGCAACCTCCACCTCCCAGGCCCCTGCCCTCAGCCTCCTGAGTAGCTAGGATTACAGACTCAAGCCACTGTGCCCAGCTAATTTTTGTATTTTTAGTTTTCATCGTGTTGCCCAGGCTGGTCTTAAACTGCTGACCTCAGGTGATCCATCTGCCTCAGCCTCCTAAAGTGTTGGGATTACAGGCGTGAGCCACCGCTCCGGGCCAACACAGACTTTTCCATAGGATCGTAGCTGACGTTCAAAACTTAGCACAGCACTTGGCACCTAATGGGTGCTGAATAAATATTTGCTGTGGTTGAAATAACATCTGCATTATCATTATTGTACTGAACAGTCATAAAGGAATAATACGAGAGGAGTTATATCTTGCCTATGGTTTATAAAGGTAATTAGAGGATCAGAAAATGTAAGGTTGATTAGCAGAGATCTTTCCAGTAATAACATTTAAATAAAATCACAGGAAATAGATAGTAATAGGGGAAATTGTTCTCTGAGATATTATAGTGGAAATTGTAGCCAAGTAGAAAATTATGGATTTATTAAACAATTATCTGACTTGTTTACAAAAGGCAAAAGAGAATTGACTTTTACTGGATCCAATTTCAGTTAATTCTATTTCTAAATGTAGGCAGATACAAAATACAAAATCTAAAAGCATCTTAGTAGGAGAAATGTTTATTATATGACTTACAAAACGGATTTTCTATCTGTTGTTTTAAATGTAATAAATTAAATTAAACTCTCACAAAACTGAATTTAAAACTCAGTTTCATCAAGAATTCCTATGCATCATTTTATAAACATTTTTGGTTGTGTTATTTATGTCAAATTGGCAAATTCAGAAAATTTAGCCATATTTATGAAAGTAAAGGAAAGAATGGAGACAAGTCTTTCAATTAAACATACAATCCAATTGGCCGGGCTGTGACTGTCATTCCAGAAGCTACTATTGAGACATAATATTATGGTAACAATTCTAGGCATCTTTATAGCTTATCGAACAAGTAACACATAATTTCTATATTGCCCAACTCTCAGTTTTACTTTCCGTGAGATACTATTCCTATTCTGAGTAAAAAAAGGCAACTGAATTTTCTTTTCCAAATATATATAACATTCAAAGAAAAACACAAACTTATTCTTCAGGCATACTCATTTCGTCAGAAGTTAAATACAGAAGCACATCAGAATGTAGTAATTAAATTAGAGAACTCGGAAATCATTTACTTTTTTCCTTTGTTATATTCTTATGGATTGTTTATGATATATAATGCACACAGTTATGGGTATTACGGACACCACCATTGGTAACGTCCAGCCCTGACTTTATAATATTCTCTGAAAACAAAAAAATCAATGATTAGAATAAACTGAGAGGTGGATGATACAGTTTGGTAATAATTCTAGACCACGTTGGAGGGACATCTTAACCAGACAGACGGATTTAAAGAAAACTTCCTAGAGTATGTCAATTTGTGCTGAGACATAATTAATGTAAAAAAGGACTTTCTTGCTAACTGGTTCAGTGTTTTATGGTTGAGAACTTTTTTAAAAAAATTATGAAGATTCATAAATGATTGCAGAGCATTTTTTATGGAACTAGTATAGATAACATATGTAACCAGTGAAGTAGAAATTTTGAACAACAAAAATGGATGCAAAATTTAGCGTATAACATCTGCTTCTTCAATTTAAATCAGGTCTCCTTGACAAAAGCTTTAAACAGAATAGCACAACTGATCCCCAAATCTTTGCCGGTCTCAGTTCTGTGTGTTAAAAAGCTCATAGGGTATTGGATCTAAATAGCATTGCATGGAAAATTTTTAAACATTTAGGTATTTTTTTCTGATTTTAATAGCAATGCATGATAATCATCTAAAATTTGTAACATACTAATGCAACACAAACAGCATACAGGAAAATGGTACTTAGACTGTTCCCACCTGTGGTAGTAATGACTAACCATTGTATTTGGTTAAACGTATATGCTGTGCAATTTTTTTAAAAAATTAAAATTTCAAATTCCTGGACTCCCAATATTTTAGCAGTCTAATCTTATCTCACCAACTAATGGAGAAAAAGATCCTCATTTCCCTTTATTCCTGAGGCCATACCAACCTGTTAGTACAGATAGTACCCCCTTTGCCTTAATATCCTAATTATTTTGGCAGGTTAGTCCTTCTAAAACACAGGTTATCAGGCCAATTTACGAGGGTCTCCCAATTTTCCTGATCTTGGCTGCACAGAGTTTCTCACACATTTATCTGCTCCAGCTTCTTTATGTAAACACACTCTACATAACTCTGTGCTCTAGTCTCTGCAGTAGATACCTCCATAGACTTGGCCTTTTTTCCATGGCAACAGCCATTGCTTTGCTTCCAGTTTACATCTGTAGCATGAACTGCCAGTGTTTTCTATAGAGAAATGAGGTTATTGCTTCTTCTCCAGTCAGTGTTGAACCTTGTCTTCTTAACCTCAGTGTGGCTTAATATATATGAGGCTCTTCATTAAATAAAGAACCTTTGAATCTGGGTGTATATTTTCTTTCATATTTTCTTTCCATAGATGTGGAATGAAGAACTATAATACATATTCCTGCTTCACCTTTCATCTTAGCTTGAGGTTCCTCTCCATAAATCTTTTCCCCCTTCTGTCAACCCCAGATACACCAAGGGAAACTCCTTTGCAAATCCAATAAAGAAAGTACATGCATGCACACTGAAGAAGAGAGAAGAGTATTCCTCTTCCAACTCAAACCCTGTTTAGGTTCAGTCTCAACAGCATGCTAAGCACAGAAAGAAACATTTCTGAAACATTTCTAAGACAATGCAAGTGTGTAATAATAAATGGGTAGAAAGCCATCAAAAAATAAACAAAAATCTTCCTAATGTTTTAAATTCTGAAATTGTTGGAAGCACTTTTATTAAATATCAAAAAGAGGAGATGACAAAGCAGGCTGCCTTTTCAAAAATAAGAAGTTGTTACATCGTGGGTAAAAAAACAAACATTGTTCTAGGTCTGAAAACTAAGGGAGTTCATTAAGTTCATTATCGGTTCAGTTACATGTAAATAAATTAACATAAGTACAATTTCTAAATTATTTCTAGTTTCTACATATGTGTGTTTAATGAATGTCCATAATTATCTAACACATATTTCATCAATCATCTACCTTTAACAGCATACAGTAAAGTAACAAATAAATTTTCCCAGAAGTCAAAAATAATTTCACAGAAAAAAAGAGTCTTATTTTTTGATTAAATGACAAGGAATCACAACAGAAAAGCCTTTCAGTTATGATGGGGATCAAATCATAATAAAATTTTAATTTGGTTTAAGACCTAATTAATTAAGCTGGGATTCTTTATTTAAACAACTAGGTTATATATTCAGTTTAAGGGTAAAAAAAAATAAGAGATTTTACCTACAGTACTTAGATGACTCAAGTAGATTATTACATAGTATTTGTTTGTTCGGCTTTGTTCTGTTTACCACAGGGCACTATGTCCTGTAACTATGACCTTGATTCTCCCATAAAGGTTGGGATTAGGAATGAACCCTCCCACCAAATACAGAGTTGAAAGGACAGTGACTTCTCTACTATAGTGTCTAATGAACAGGCATTGTTCTTTATGTCCTCATAACTCTGGATTCTGCTTGAATTCTGCTAGAGTTTCAGTACTCAGAGGGGGAACATTCTCAACAAGGGGCCTAGAATGTTACCAGTATATTAGAAATTGAGATAATCCCGGTCCACTTAATGCTTATTGTTCCATTCAAAACATAACAAAGAAAACAAAAAGTAAAGGAGCTAGAGTTTTGGCAGGTATACAGCTCTAAATTTCATGAGGAAATCAAGTGACTGCTATAAAATAGAGCAAAAATAGTAAGAAGCTATTGAAGCTGAAATCCCACAGAGGTAAAATCCTCAAGGACTTGGATCTCTCAGGGAAGATTAGCTCTATCTGCAACGCAAAACAAAAACAAGAGCAAAAACAAAAACAAAAAACACCAAAGCATCTGAGGTGGAGCCGAGACTAAAAGGAATGTGGAAAGTGATCAAGAAAGTGAATAATAAGTGGATATAATGCCTCAAAATCAATTGCAAAAGTGCAAAAGTGAGGAATGCAATATTTACTCATTTAATCCTATGTTGCATATATATTTTGTATATGTTAACCATTTTACATATATTTGTGTATGTTAATTTTTTCTTTTTGTACTTCTAATCTCCTGCTATATTCTATAATATGTGTGAGTGATGGTGAATTTTGTACTAGTAGTTCACAGATTGCAGAATACTGAGGTAGAATGAAGAGAGAATTATAGGAAGAAGAGATGGCACATAGAGATTATAGGCTTCGAGTTCAATAAGAAATTTCATAAGCTGGGGTTCTTCCCATTTGGGGATAGAATTAAGTTTTTAATAACAGAAGAGACTGTTTTGCTGTGGGTTCTTTACATTTGGGAATACAATTAAGTTTTTAATGATAGAAGAGACTGTTGTGTTAGGCAGAGGCATTATTGTTGCTCTTGTGATTGTTTATGTGAGAAATTTGAGTATGGAATAAAAGCATATGCTGCTATTATATAGCTGATATAATAGACCATACATTTATTTTAATACATATGGCTGTCTATAATCCTGAAAAACTCTGTGTAAGTTTGAGAATTTTCTAGATTTCATTACTTTCTGCCTCCCTATGTTTGAGTCAGAAATATACTTTCCTTTCTTTCAGGCCCCTGCTCTGAAACTCTATTAATCTGAACCGTTTATAGCAACATCAAAAGAGATGCAAGAAATCAAATAAGTAGGCTTGTAGTTGAATGTCCTGTGATGAATGTGATGTCAAGTCCAGCTGCTCAGAAGTAGGAGTGTCATCGGTTTTAGGAAGAGTATCTCATAGGCCGACTTCATGATGTTAACAGTGATATCCGTGAACAGTGATGATTGTGTAAGGATCTTCTTTAAAGAGACCATCTCTCTAGATTGGACAAGTCTCCTGGCTGTGTAACTTCCTACTCTAGTCATTGGCCTTTTGGGAAATTCTAAGGGCTATCAAATATCCTTTCCAATTTATTTTTTCCAGCTAAAATTAGTTACTGATGTTCTCTCCTGTTTACAATTATGGACAATAGTCATTATTGGTTGTGTTTAGAAAATCTCTTATTAGAGCTCTGCAGATGTTCCCAAAGTATCAGAGCACAATGCTATATCTCATTTCTTAAATGAGGAATGTATAAAAACTGGAAACAAAAGAATCCATTATTTCCTCTTCTTCTATAGCACTAAATATAAAATATACATTCATATATCAAGAAGTAATCATTCCTGTGAATGGAAGCCTTCATGTATCAAAGAGGGAGTCTCATTTAAACCTAATCCCAAATCACCCGACTTAATTTTAAATAGAATGTGTAAATGCCAGTATTTTCAGAAAAAAATGGAAAGAAATTAAATTTAAAAATGTGTCTAAAAACCGTATGAATCCTGAATGGCACTCTTTTCAAGACATGAAGTAATTTTAGATTTGAATGGCTACTGCTGCAAGTCAAAAGCAGCTAAGAAAACAACTTAGGGTTCCTATTTCTCCACATCCTCTCCAGCACTTTTACACTGTTGGTGGGATTATAAACTAGTTCAACCATTATGGAAAACAGTATGGCGATTCCTCAAGGATCTAGAACCAGAAGTACCATATGACCCAGCCATCCCATTACTGGGTATGTACCCAAAGGATTATAAATCATGCTGCTATAAAGACACATGCACACGTATGTTTATTGCGGCACTATTCACAATAGCAAAGACTTGGAATCAACCCAAATGTCCATCAGTGACAGACTGGATTAAGAAAACGTGGCACATATACACCATGGAATACTATGCAGCCATAAAAAAAGATGAGTTTGTGTCCTTTGTAGGGACATGGAGAAAGCTGGAAACCATCATTCTTAGCAAACTATCACCAGAACAGAAAACCAAACACCGCATGTTCTCACTCACAGGTGGGAACTGAACAATGAGATCACTTGGACTCGGGAAGGGGAACATCACACACCGGGGCCTATCATGGGGAGGGGGGAGGAGGGAGGGATTGCATTGGGAGTTATACCTGATATAAATGATGAGTCGATGGGTGCTGACGAGTTGATGGGTACAGCACGCCAACATGGCACAGGTATATGTATATAACAAACCTGCACATTATGCACATGTACCCTAGAACTTAAAGTATAATAATAAAAAATAAAAATAAAAAATAAATTTAAAAAAAAGAAAACAACTTGAGGATAAAAACAATCCCTTCTTACACAAGAAGAAGAAGAGAGAGAAAAAGGAGAAGAGTACCTGCAGCAATTCAATATAATTATGTCTAGATAATAATGCAGAACAAGTCTTAGCGTCTGAAAAAAACCAAAAGCATTGAAAAGAAACATAGAGAAAGATGGAGTGAAGTTGCATGGTTCCAGAATTGCAAACACAGTGTGGCAATTTGCGGTGTTTCCTCTGTTGGAACAGGTGTGTCAAATGTAATCTGTAGCTGTAAAGAGGTATCCCAATAAGGATGCATTACTTTCCTGCTCCGCAAGGGACACAGTATGGACACTTTCAGTGACGTGGTAACTCACAGAGACAATCAGTTTCCAGAAATTAAAATGTAGGTACTTAGCAAATTTCCTCATACAGAAATTTCCCACAAGAGTCAGGGCTAAAAGATTGGCAGATCATGAGATTTAGAGGTAATTTGGATGAAGCAGCAAATAAGAATCGGGGCTACATTTGCCTTGCATTCTGTATTTGGATCAGATTGTAGAGCTGTTCTAGGATATAAGATGTTTCTGAGAAGACTCCTCCTATTTTCTGAGTCAAAGGCAGTTCCCTAACAAAAATCCACCTCATGTCATTCAGTTTTTTTAAGGAATGTTAGGCGTTCAAAATACAAATCCAGACATCTATGCCTAAGTCTCCTTTTTTTTCCCCCCCTTGAAAATCTTACCACACCAACTCCAAAGGTCCAGGAAGATTTAATAGAGGACGAGGTGTTTGATTTTTTAAAAAATGAGTCACCTCTCTTGTCTATTAAAAAAGTAACAACATTTTTAAAAAGAAAATTCTATTATTCATGATTCTATGTGATATTACAGAGAGATGTTAATTTGCTTTTAAAGCATTTAAGTATTTGATTCCTTAAAACCTCTCTAAAGCTGCAAAATTGTACATTAGCATGGAGAAACATTTAAAGCAGTTTCATTTTCAATTTATATTCATATATGCAAGTATAGCTAAAGTAAATCTTTCAGCAGGATTTTGCACTATTCTAGCAGTGTGGAGAAAAAACTCTTTCTGAGTTAGTGAGTTTCTTATTATATAGAAAGTAGCATATTATTTCGGTATTGTGAATTAGACAAAAATCCTGGACCCCCCTCAAAATTATTTACTCTAGTGAAATTTAGAAGCATGTGGTCTCAAGATAGAACCAGCAATCTTATGGCGGCAACAATTGAAGACAAATGATTTTAAAAGTCTCCTATTATTTTAATCCTCACCAAGAATATATTTAATAAACTCTTGATCTATGTGAGGCTCCATCTTAGATACCTTAGAAGAAGTCAAAATGTCATTATTTCCACATCTAGGAAGAATATGAAATGAAATGGGTGTAAAAATAAAAATACATGTTTGAGTGTGGAGTAAGCGAGTTAACATGTGGTGCCACGAAGAAAGTGTTGCCTGAGGTAGCAGAGGCTTCATGGAAATATCAGCATTTTATCTCTGCCAGAAGGCAGTAGATAAATGATTGATAGATAAGAGAGACCAGCTGTGTGTGTGCATGGGCGAAAGAGACAGAGAGAGAGATAGAGAGAGAGAGATATATACAGAAAGGAAGATTTTGAAAATAATGAAAGATTGGAAAACACCCTCAACATATTTGATATAATCTTGTAGATAATCCTTTGCATTCTATCAGGATAGAAAAAGGTTTTGGTTTAGGAAATCTATGGGTTGAACATGAGTAGTATTCAGAGAGACAAACAGAAACAATCAGATTTATTACAAATGTACATAAGTAGTATTTGAATATATGAATTTACAATAAGGAATATTTATTTTGTTCCTCAGAGAGAAACATTACGGGATTTTGAAAACTATTCTCCAATATGTAGTTAGAGAATGATTTGAAAACTATATATACAAACTTAAATGGTCTATGTGTTCAATTAAAAAATTTGAATAGTTTGTTCTTTATCATTCCAATTGATCAAAAGAGAAAAATATCTTGCCAGCTGTGGTGGCTAACACCTGTAATCCCAGCACTTTGGGAGGCCCAGGTGGGCAAATCACCTGAGGTCAGGAGTTCAAGACCAGCCTGACCAAAAAAATTAATAATAATAATAGAAAAATATTATAAAAATATATTGCAGAGAAACAAACAAACAAAAAACGGTATTTGAAAATTGTTGGACTATAGTAAACCACATATGTAAGTGAAATTCTTCCTGTTGTACATCTCGATTGTATCTATGAATGACAAGTAACATGACACGTGTATCCATAATGACACATGTATCCATAAATGTACTGACAGAAATTTTAATAACAATGGGAAAAACTTCTGAATACAAAACTTAATATAGCTTAAAGATATTTTCACTGAATTTTAAATATTTGCAATTCACAACCTATTTTTAATGTTAACATAATTAATGATATTTTATACAGTAAACTGAAGCTTTTTGCTGATTATTATAGAAGATAATATTGGAGTATCTCGTTCGTAATTAATTCTTGTCTTTTTAAAATATATTCTTTCAGTCAGGTAAATGGCACTGTTAAATACATAATTAAAGTAGCAAAGAAATCGTGGCTGATTATTTAAGAAATAAACTTACTGTTTAAGTATGAATTAAATCTATATATTTAGAGCAAAAATATGGTTACTTTACTATTTTAAATTGAGATTCCATATATAGTAAAGGAGCAAAAGTAGAAGCAAAAGGAAGCTAAATGCCACAGGAGAATTAAGTAGTGTCATCATTGTAAATAAGTGGCTATCATAATATATTTAATAATAGATTTGAAAGAAAATATACGCTGTTCATTTGGAAAGTTTTGTCAAATAAAAATTAAACATAAGCTATATTTATCACTTAATTTTACTCTCCTTTATATGTTCTGCAGTGCATGTCTGTTATATTTTCAGTTAAGCTGAGTGGCTCTTGACAGAAAACCTCCCATTAGTAGATTTATAGTGTTTAATTGTACTCTTGCAAAACTAAGAAACCCTCTCTGTAACGCCCTCCACTCCATCAAATTTGATAGAGGCAGATAGATAGATAGAAATGTGAGATATATAAATAGATAGTTTCAGTTTAAATTTATGTATAACAGACATGAAGAACAATGAAATTATAATGAAATACTTTAAATCTATGACTTCCTTATAGTTAATTTAGCTGTTGTCAGTAGTTTAATTAGTGGTTGTTTTATAAAAGACACTCTACAGTGTAAATAATTGAATATCCACCTCTACTACAGACAAATCGCATTTCTTAAAAACTTCTGTAGATTTAAAATTTAGAAACTCTGCTTCATATAAAGGCTACTTTGGACAGAAATTTGTTTTTATATATATACACACACACAACTACATAAATATACACATACACATGAACACACATATTTATTCCATTTTCTAATCCCATTCTCCTTCATCCCTTCCAAGAGGCAATAACTTTTGATAATCTATATGTGTAATATTAGTACACGTTTCATATTGTTTGCAGAAGAGAAAGAGGCACTAAATGCGAGGGTGATCAGTCCAAAGCACTTATTAGGGGAGTGTACTTACAGAACACTACAGTTCATCCTCCCAACAGACCATGAAAAAGAAGAAAGTGCTGCCTAGGTGTGACTACGGCAAGGGATCAGGGTATTCAGTTTGTAAGGGGGTAGTTAAGAAATTTTGCTCAGGGCTGGGGTTAGTTTCAGAGTTTGGGGCAAAAAATCTAAATATCTTTATCAGTACCTGGGAACATTCAAACCACTGGCTTGGATGCAAACCTGCAGTGAAAAGCACAGCTGGCCTAGTCACAGAGCAGTTAAAGCACTCTGTGCTTCTCATTTGGGACAGTAGGAAAAGTGGAAGAACCTGGGAACCCCACATTTTATTATTTCTTTCAGAGATAAATTGTGAGTTATAAATAGTCCGACTTTCTCTAAATTTTTTAAAAATTATTTTCTCAAGCCTGTAATCCCAACACTTTGGGAGGCCGAGACGGGCGGATCACGAGGTCAGGAGATCGAGACCATCCTGGCTAACATGGTGAAACCCCGTCTCTACTAAAAAATACAAAAAACTAGCCGGGCAAGGTGGTGGGCGCCTGTAGTCCCAGCTACTCAAGAGGCTGAGGCAGGAGAATGGTGTAAACCCGGGTTGCGGAGCTTGCAGTGAGCTGAGATCCGGCCACTGCACTGCAGCCTGGGCGACAGAGTGAGACTCCGTCTCAAAAAAAAAAAAAAAAATTATTTTCTTAAATATTAGTTTAACCACACTTTTAGCTAATTATTGAATATGTTATTCTATTACCTTCTTATATTTACGATTATTGATAAGAAGCATTCTGAGACTCTAATTACCATTCCTTTGATATATACCATTTTAATGTATCTTTAATATTTCCTATTTGTCTTTCATGTATGAAATTTTTGTATATCTAGATATGAGTTTTTTTAACATACTTCCTTAATCTTAAAACATATCATCATTCGAGATATTATTACATTTGTGATTCTTTTTACTCTCTCCTTGTAGAATTCTTATTTGCTGTATGTCAGATAGATACTTTAATTCCATATTCCAAGTCTTTTAACTACATTTTATAATATGGTATATATTTTTATCTGTCTATGATGCATTTGGGTGATCTGTCTTTCAATTCACCAATTCTATTTTAAGCTGTATTTTATCACATTTTAATCAATCAAACATCTTTTTTATTTTATTAACCGTCTTTTATTGTTTTCATTTCGAGTTCATCTAGTATTTTTGGTGATTTTCTTTCATCATTGTTCCCATACCACATTTAACTTTTAATCATTGTAAATATTATTTTAAAATGTTATTTCAAACTTTTTTTTTCAGTCCGTGGTACACTATTTTATGTCTCATGTATTTTTTTCAGTTTTTCAAATATCATACTCATTTATGATTCAGACATTGTCCTCTGGAGCATGCAAAGCTTTGATAGTCAAGGCCCAAATAAGTTATATTACTGGATATAGGAATTGAATGATCTATTTTCCCTCCACCCAACAGCCTGGACTGTAATAAATAAGACAGTTTCTCTTGCGGGAAATGTGGGTTCTGTTAAGAAACAAAAACAGTAGGATTCAGGTGGATGATAATAAAAATGTCCACTTATATAAAATTTTGTTTGATTTCTAGAATCAATTCTGTCTTCTTTTGATAACAGCCCCAATTTTCATATGTGGATGTATTTTATCCATTATTAGGCCAGACACAGATGCAGAACACATGATCCAGGCTAAGCCAGCTATTCTCCTGTCCACACTGACTGATTCGAGTTTGGCTTGTGATCTAAGCCAGATGATCATCATGGATATTAGGAAGTCTTGGGAAATTTATTCTTTTCTGATGTATTCACATTTTAAAGAATGTAGTCATAAGAACTAAGAGCAGGATCGATTGTGAAAAAAGAGAAGCTAATAAATCCACGGCGAGAATGTCATTTCTGGATATATAAATTGAACCAAGCCATATGGAAATTAAACCTGTCCCTGCCCGGTTACGGGAATCTGTAGTCGCCTTCATGCTTCAACTACTTCAAATAGTGATTTTATTAATTGCAAAAAAAGTAGGGAAGGAGATCCCAAACTGCTATGATCTACTACATTTTAAAATATAAAACCATTTTTCATGGGTTAGCCTCTTGAATTCAGATGATGATATTTTCTGATATTGTAATTTGGGACACATTACTTCTTTTAACCTCAAGTTCTCTATTTTAAATTGAAATAAAATAGGAATGTGTTGGAGGAATAAAACAAACCAGTTTTCTGACTGTAAATATTAAATATGGATGATAGGAAACCCATGAAATCCTCCAGTAGACAGTAGGAATTGTGGGAGTGGAAATAATGATGGTATAAGTTGTCAGTTTTATACAATATTTAAAATAAAAACTGTAAATGAGATTAACTTGGCACAATATATCTTCCTAAAAGAAAAGAGGACACATTTTTCAGAAGTCACAGGCCAATTATTCTGCATTTTACATTATGACATGTCTGTTATCATAATGCCTCACATCAATTAAGGATCCATCTACCTATAAATGATCAGAAAACAAATAATTACCAAATTTAGAACACAGGCAGAAATAAAGGAGGTAATTTAACACTAAGAAAGAACAGTATGTGAGACAGAAATAATAAGAGTGCAGTTTATTATCATAAACTGATATTGAGAGTTTCAATAAAATGGAGTGTACATCTCTGGAAAATTTACCAGGAAAGCATAATAAAATGAGAAAAAAAAATAAGCCATTTTGGGAGAAAAGTATTTGCAAAAGACA
The DNA here is from genome assembly GCF_047675955.1 of Chlorocebus sabaeus. Lineage (NCBI taxonomy): Eukaryota > Metazoa > Chordata > Mammalia > Primates > Cercopithecidae > Chlorocebus > Chlorocebus sabaeus. Next base: position 118,285,688 of record NC_132911.1, read on the forward strand.
TATCTGATAAAGACTATCATCCAAAATATACATGGAATTCTTGAAACTCAACAATAAGAAAACAAATATCCCAATTTCAAGAAATAGGCAAAAGATCTGAACATAACCACCTGAGGAAGATACACAAATGACTTGTAAGCATATAAAAAGATACTCAATGTCATGTGACATTAGGAAATTTCAAATTAAAACAACAGCGTGATGCCACAACACACCTGTTAGAAAGGCCAAAATTCAAAATAATGAAAACATTAGGGATAAAAGATTACACATTGGGTCCAGTGTGCACTGCTCAGGTGATGGGTACACACTGTATTTTTAGGGCAGTAAAACTGTTTTCTGAGAAATGGTAATGGTGATTATATGTCATCGTGTATTTGTCAAAATCCATAGAAAATACACTAAGAGTAAACCTTAATGTAAACTTTTGAGTTTAGGTAATAATATGTCAATATAGATTCATCCATTGTAACAATATAACACTGTGGTGTGTGATGTCAATGTTGAGGCTGGTTGTGGATGTGTAGGACAGAAAGTGAATGAAGACTTGTACTTTCTACTCATTTTTTTCTGATAATCTAAAACTTCTCTAAAATAATAAAGTTTTTTTAAAAAAGAAATAAGCCAGGCCAGGCATGGCAGCTCACGCCTGTAATCCCAGCACTTTGGGAGGCCAAGGAGGGCAGATCATGAGGTCAGGAGTTCGAGACCATTCTGGCTAACATGGTGAAACCCCATCTCTACTAAAAGTACAAAAAATTAGCCAGATGTGGTGGCAGGCACCTGTAGTCCCAGCTACTCAAGAGGCTGAGGCAGGAGAATGGCGTGAACCCGGGAGGTGGAGCTTGCAGTGAGCCGAGATCGCACCACTGCACTCCAGGGTGGGAAACAGAGTGAGACTCCATCTCAAACAAAACAAAACAAAACAAAACAAAACAAAAAAACCAAACCATTTCTTTTGGCAATTACAACCTCCTCCAAGGAATTTTGTGAAATATAGGAAAGCTGTGAGAAACAAAATACAATGGATTAAAGATTAAATTTAAAATATTGGTGATATTTTTTCATTAACGACTAATGCCTTCCACTCACTATTTTACTAACATTCACATTTTTCTTTGAACAGTCCTTTAAGTTTACTGTTGCTGATGTTGATTTTTTCTTAAAGTTTTGTTTAAAACATCAAATGCTGGCAAAGGCAGGAAGAAAAAGAGTCACTCATAAATTGCTGGTAGGAATGTAAAATGGCATAGTCATTCAATAAAAGAGTATGGCAATTTCTTCCAAAAACTAAACGTAGACTTACCATAGCTCCCAGCAAATACTTGGGCATTTGCCCCAGAGAAATAAAAAATTATATATATTTCACACAGAAACCTGTACAAACATGTTCATAGCAACTTTATTAATTATAACCCCAAACCAAAACAACCCAAATCCCATTCCATGCATAAATGATCAAACACATATCTATACCATGGAATAGTATACAGCAATGAAACGAAATGCAATCTTAATACATGCAACAACTTAGATGAATCTCAACGGAAACGCGCTGAAGAAAAAAAAAAAAAGCCAGTCTCAAAAGTTTGCACACTGTATGATCTCATTTGTATAGCGCTTTTTATTTTTTTATTTTTTTATTTTTTTATTTTTTTTTTCAGGAGTCTCACTTTGTCACCCAGACTGGAGTGCAGTGACAAGATAGCATCTCACTGCAACCTCTGCCTCCCCGGTTCAAATGAACCTGCTTCAGGCTCCCAAGTAGCTAGGACCACAAATTTAAAATATTGTGCACTATATTGCACAGATGCACTACCTGACCCTGCTAATTTTTTGCATTTTTGGTAGAGACAGATTTTTGTCATGTTCCCCAGGCTGGTCTCCAACTCCTGAGCTCAAGCTATCTGCCCAACTTGGCCTCCCAAAGTACTAGGATTACCAGTGTCAGTCATGATGCCCAGCTTGCCTAGCATTTTTGAAATAACAAAATTATAGACATGAGAAAAATATTAGTAGTTGTCAGGCCTTGCAGCGGTGTTGAAGAAGAAGAGTATAGCTATAAAAGGGTAGCAGAAGGAATCCTTCTGATGGACCTGTTCTGTATCTTGACTGGTCATGGTCACATCTAAAGGTGAGGTAAAACTGCATAGATCTAGCTAACCACACACACAAACACAAATGAATGCATGAAAAAGACATTAAATCTAACCAAGATTAATGGAATATATTAATATAAATAAACTGTGGTGATATTGCATTGTAGATATGCAAAACATTACTGCTGGGGGAAACTGGATGAAGGAAATATAGGATATATCTGTATTAATTGTTACACTTCCTTGGAAACCTAAAATTATGTAAGTAAATGTTGCTATTTTTTCTATCCATAGCCTCTTAACAAATTTAAATATGTGTCTGAAGGTAATTATATGTTTGGGGTTTATATACAGTTGCATTGCATTTATTTTCTACTTTGCACACTTTTCCATTTGCACACTTTTCCACTGGTTTTCCACCTTTCCAAAAGCTTTGAGATAAAAAAATGTTTTCTCCACAAACAAATCCATCATTAATTTTGGGTGCAGGAACTATTTCAACTGTCATTGTTTTACATCTCTTCCTATATTACTTACCTTCCATCTGGCAATATTTTTCCATGAATGATGAATAGTTTTTAGAGTTTCATTGTGTATGGAGTTGCTTGTACTGAATTATCTCAGTTTTGACTTCATCTTAAAAACAATGTTAATGTGTATGAATTCTACATTGGGCTATGTTTGTCAACATTTCTAAGAAATTACTTCAATTTATCTGTCTTCTAATGTTTCTAGTTCCATTTAAGCTGTCATTCTCAGTCAACTTTTTGTTCCTTTGAGGATAATCTTTTTGGTGCCCATCTTAGTAGTTTTCTAAATTTGTTCTTTGTTTTCCTCTTTTAATCAAATTTACTATCATATGCTCAAGTGTAACCTTCTTTTAATTTAGATGTTTTGATCTTATTATAATGGCAGCAATACATGGATATTTTATTGATTTTGAAAGGTTATGAGCTTCTATACTTTAAAATATATTGTTTTTATTGTATTCTCTTTCTTGCTATTCAGACAACAGTTCGACCTTGCAGACTTTATGTCAGCTTTGGTTAGGCTATAGAACAGTTAAAAAATGATCCAAAATATATGGTTTACAAAAACTATTTTATCTTTCCTGTTAATATCAGCCACTGGCTAGCTATAGTACTACTCCATGTATATTCTTCATTCTGGTAGCCAATCTGAAGGATCCTCTGTCTCTGGAAAATGATTTTCTTATGTCAGAGGGTAAAGAAAAATTGCAGAGCCATGTCCTATCTCTTCAAACTTCTGGTTAGGAATAAGAAATATTAATTCTGATCAAATTCTATTGGCCAAAGTCAGTTACAAACCAAGTTTACATACAAGATCAGAAAGCATAATCCCATCAAAAGAAGGCCTATAAATTAATCATCAAAAATAATACTACTGACCACTCACCTTCACATAATATCTTTACATCTTTTATCTTTTCATTTTTTTCTTTTTGGAAATGGGGTCTTGCTGTGTCACCCAGGCTGCAGCGCAATGGCGAGATCATGGCTCACTGTAGCCTTGAACCTCCTGGGCTCAAGCGATCCTCCCAGCTCTAGGACTACAGGTACATGCGACCAAACCTGGATAATTGTTTTTTATTATTATTATTTTTGTAAAGACTGGGTCTCACTGTATTTCCTAGGCTGGTCTCAAATTCCTGGGTTCAAGTGGTCCTCCCTCCTTGGCCTCCCAATGTGTTGGGATTACAGGTGTGAGCCACTGAAGCTGGCCACTTGTCTTATTTTTTTTGTTTTTCCATGCTTCTTTATTAATATTTTGACTAAGTTAATTTAGTAATTCTCTCATCAACTATGTCTAGTATGCTGTTAATCATATCCTTTGAATTAATAATTTGACTACTATATATATATTCCAGTTCTAGAATTCTATTTAATTTTGTTCTCACCTAATAGGTCACTTATTTTTTTCCAGTTCTCAGCCAAATTGTTCAAGCCTGAATTCATCTCTTTGAACATGTTCAACATGGTTTCTACCATCTGTCTCTGATAATTCCTCTAACTGAGGTTCTGTGCATCTGTTTCTGTTGTTTGCTATTTCTGCATGTTTTCAATTCATATCTCTTCTCCTTATGCGGATGACTATCTTTACTTATGTGATGGACTCTGGACTTAAAAGAAAAAGAATGAGTTCATGTACTTTGCAGGGACATGGATGAAGTTGGAAACCATCATTTTCAGCAAGCTAACACAGGAACAGAAAACCAAACAATGAGTGTTGTCACTCATAAGTGGGAGTTAAACAAGGAGAACATATGGGCACAGGGAGGGGAACATCACACACTGGGCCTGTCAGAGGGGTAGGGGCAACAGGAGGGACAGCATTAGAAGAAATACCTAATGTAGATGATGGGTTGATGGGTGCAGCAAACCACCATGGCGCATGTATTCCTATGTAACAAATCTGCACATTCTGCAAATGTATCCCAGAACTTAAAGCATAATAAAATTTTTTTTTAAAGAAATAATTTTAAAACACGAATGGTGTAATTTTTCTCAAGATGTTTGCTTCCATCAGGTTTATGGGGAAATAGTAACATAAGATCATTCAAATCCAAATTCAGAGTATACGACTTTTGTGCGAATGACTACTGAGAGGACCCGAAGCTGGACAGCAGTTCCCAAGAGGGTTGGTTTACTTCATTATTTTATCTTATCCTGAAGGTACATCTCTCTACCCTTCACTCTTACTTTACCCTGGTCTCCAATTTTTGCTCCCTGATCCTACAAGTCTATCAAAAATATTGCTCGTATTCCGTGCGCTTATTTGGAATTAGTAAAGTCCCAGGAGTAAATGAGCTCTCTCAAGGCCAAACTTATGTCTATACAAAAAGTCTTATCTCGGTTTTCCCTGCTGATTCTTATCTTCATTTGTAGCTTTTTGAATATTTTATATTTTTCTAAAATATTTTTCTGTATTTTTTGTTGTCTCCAATGGGAAAATTGATTTGAATTACATATTCTGACATACTAATTTGTCAGGTTTGATCTGTCATATTGATTCATATAAAACATTTACTTGAGGCACTTTGGTGGCAACATTTAGTTTTTATCTAAACTTGTTATCTAAAAATTGTATAGAGAGGTCAGGCACTGTGGTTCACACCTATAATCCCAGCATTTTTGTAGGCCAACACAGGAAGATTGCTGGAGCCCAGGAGTTCAAGACCAGTCTGGGCAACATGGAGAGACTCTGTCTCTACAAAAAGTTTAAAAAATTAACTGCACATGCCTATAGTCTCAGCTACTTAGGAGGCTGAGGCAGGAAGATTTCTTGAGTCTGGGAGGTTGAGGCTGCAGTGAGCCATGATTTCACCAATGCTCTCCAGTCTAGGTGACAGATGAGACCCTATCTCAATAAATAAAATAAAATGTTATATAGAATATTATCCCCCAAATTACAATCTTCTTCGTATAGATAAACTCCACAGTTTCAACTTGTAGCCATCTCAGCCTCCAGAAAATGCAGTCTTAGCGTATTCATTATCAAGGAGTTTATTGCTCTTATTTTAAGTTTCCTCTCCTGCTCTTGGATTCCCGACATTCCTTCCTCTCAGAAGCTAGGATGACTTTAGGCTTCACTTTTTTAAAAAAAATATTCCCAGGGATCGGAGTGCTGTACTATCCATTGTACAATGCCCGAAAACAACACTTTCATATACAGCCAGCTCCCAACTTAAACTTAAAATTTTTTAACTTTATGATGCTGTGAAAGCTTTATGATGCTCTGAAATCAATGATGATGTTTCACATTAAGTAGAAACCGTAATTTGAATTTGAATTCAAAATTCTTTATAATACTTTTATTATAAAATAGGCTTTGTTTTAGAGGATTTTCCTCAACTGTAAACTATTATAAGGGTTCTGAGCATGTTTAAGGTAGGCTAGGCTAAACTATGATGCTTGGTAAATTAGGTGTATTAAACGCATTTTTGATTTACAATATTTTCAACTCACAATAAATGTGTCAGGATGTAACCTTATTGAAAGTTGAAGAGCATCTGTAGTTTGTTCAATTTTCTAGCTATTTCTAACTTGAGATTAAATTCAATGTTAGTTACATCATCCTGGCAATTTTTCCCATTAAAAAAAAGTATTGCTTTGACTATTTAAATTGTAGGAAATTTTTATCTGGTTTGACTATAAATTGTCAGAAATATACATGCACAGATTTTCAGTCAATTTGTGGCTTCACATTAATTTTCTTAATGATATCTTTTCATCAGTAGATTTTTAGAACCTGAATAAAATTCAGTCATAAATTGTGTATCTGTAATAAACTTAGTTTCATAATATGTTGCCTGTTTTGTTTTGTTTTGTTTTGTTTTCTGCTGGACTACTGAAACCATATAAGTTCACTTATCATTTTGGATATGTGATTTTTCCTGTTTTATACTTTCTAAAAATTAATATCATACATAGATTTGTACATATTTCTATTTTGCTCTTCAAAGTAAAGAACCCTTAAATCAGCATCAATTTAGAAGGAAGATTCTGTAGATCTGCTGAGAATTTTGCTCTGTACTCAAAGGAGAAACTCAATTTGACTAAACAGCCACTTAAGATATTTTTTGGATGTTTTAAAGTAAATAATTGTAATTAGAAACACCACTGATGCAATCCATCATAGGTATACTGATCTTCAATTATTAATAAAACTGCCTACATCGGCCAAATATAAGCAAGAAAAATATCTGTTTATGAGTGCGTTACAGATGTATCTATATCATTAATTTCAGATCTGTCAAGAGTTCACAAATAAAGATGGCTTAGATTTCTACAGTTTTTTTTTTTTTTTTTTTTTTTTTTAGTAAAAGTTAAAATGTCAAAACTGTAACAGAAAAATAAACGAAACCAAAAGAGGAGCCAAATTTGTTCAGATTAAATACTTTCTACCTTTGAAATCTTTAAAGCAACTTGAAGCAAATATTTTTATAATGAAAAACTTTTGATTTTAAATTATAAATGATGTTTTTGATAAAACTTAAAACTAGATTTCAGCAGCTCTGGGCTCTTTGCTTAGATCTGCTACTTGATTTTTCCTGGATTGAATGAATTTTTTTATTTCAAAGCTTTCAGGGTTTCCATTTCAGTGTCTACTACTTTCAAAACTCTAAAATATTGTAGAAAAAATAATAATCAAACTAAATTGTCTGCAACTTAAAAAGGAATTTGTGTTTCATGCAAGGTCAATTAAAGTAGAGAAAATTTGCTATGTTTTACTTAAGAAAAAAAAAATATTTATTCTTAAGAGAATAGTCACTCTGTTTACTTGTCTTCATTTTGAAAATCTTAATGTATCCCCTGGTGTCGATGCTATGAATATCTTGGCCTTAATCTTTCAGTACTCATCTCTGCCAACTAAAGACTATTTACTGGAAACACCTGTGACTCTGTCTGCCAGCTTTTTGCTTCATGTGACAAGTTAAAGCTCCCTGAGAAATCCTTAACCCATGATGAACTGTGAGTTGATGAATAAATACCCTAGCTTACTTTGACCAAAGCTGAGAAAACTGAGAGACGTGGTTCGCACTGTTTCCCAGAAATTCGCAAAGGTGACTTACTTGATAGTCCCCCCTTTGTTGGCTGCCTTGGCTTTCCTGTCTCACTTCTCCACTCTCTCCCTAGTGTTTAGGGATTCCTTTCCCCGCAAACGACTTCCATTTGGATCCTTGTCTCAATCTTGACTTTTGAGGGAACTCAACCTAATTTCTTTTCAAAAATATATAACATCCTGTTTACCATGCAGACTTTGAACACAAAGTCCCATTTATTTCAACCCAATAAAATGATAGATAAAACTTTTTTAATACAAAAATTTTAAATCAGCCTTCTTAGAATTTCATCAGATTAGATAATTTGTACACCTCAAGATATCAAGTTTATAGTTTTACCATGATAACAAGAAATAAATCTAAAGTCTTAGATAATCATATATGTTTTATTTTCAAATGCAAAGTTTTATCTTTGGATTAAATTTCAAAACAACAGAAGAGTGGATGATAACTTCTTAGTCTGTTTTCAGACCGTGTAGATATTAATCTGAACAAAATATTTTCTCTACTGTTGTTGTAGTATAATTTTCATGAAACGGCAAATAAGGAGAAAAATTGTTTAGAATTGCTGGACACCCCCACTGCATCATTGTTAGCTCTGCCCAAAATGCCTCTAGGAAAAAGAGAAATCACTGTGTGTGTTTTCCTTCCAGTCCTTTTAATGGAAATATTCAGTATAGTAGATAATGCAACCAATTTTGCTCTGTATCCCACTTGCATGTGATTTGATTGTCATATTTCTTGAACAGATTTGGAGGTATTAATCAAGGAACATAGGACGCAGTGACTCATTCCTGTAATCCCAGCACTTTGGGAGGCTGAGGTGGGCAGATCATTTGAGATCAGCCATTTCAGAACAGCCTGGCTAACATGGTGAAACCCCGTGTCTACTAAAAATACAGAAATTAGCCGGGTGTGGTGGTGGTGGGTGCTTGTAATCCCAGCTACTCGGGAGGCTGAGGCGGGAGAATCGTTTGAGCCCAGGAGGTGGAGGTTGCAGTGAGCCGAGATCCCACCAGCGCACTCCAGCCTGGACAACAGAGCAAGACTACAACTTAAAACAAAAAACAAAAAACAAAAAACAAAACAAAACATAACAAAAAACACAAGGAACATATTTAGAAGGTCTCTAATAGTGCTTTTCTGAGCTTTTATTTTATTTTATTTTATTCAGTATTGCCTCAGTAACAGATACAAATCCCTTGGTAACACATTTCCTTCTGTGTTTGTATTACTTGTGAGTAAAATAGGCTCAAGGGTTTTGCTACGTTGCAAAAATCAAACTTTTTAAATAACTAACATTCAGCTCATCAATTTAGTAGGATTCCATTCTGGTTTTAGTTGAAAATGTCAATAGATAATTATAAAAAACTTGTAGGGATTAACTTAGGTACTATAAACTCAACCAACTTGATGATATCATATGTGAGGGAAGTAGGCCTTTTGATTTTTTGGTGTTTAGGTTAGAATAAAACCTCTTGAAAGAAGAAATCTTGTTTGTATCACCTAACATTACTTCCCTATATGTTGAATAAATGAATGAAAGGATAAATGAATGAAAGTGTGGCTTTTGTATGTAGATGGGATGAGGATGACCCCTAATTTCTTTTATTTTTTCCATGTTTTCATTTTATTTACATATTTGTTTACATAAGCCCAAAGTTTCATTTTAGACTGATTTGTTACTTGTAGCTTCTATCCACTTCAGCCGCATTTCCATTTTTGTATTTTGAGTTTACAAGGTTTTAACTTTAAACTTTCTTCATGCTGTGATCTGAACTTCCTTCAAGTCAGATACATGCTGTGAACAAGTTGGTTTCTTTATTTGTGAAAATCATGTTAAAATCTTTATTGTTTTTATTACTTATCTACATTCTACATTGCAATTTAATAGCCTGTATAAAGTAAATGCATGGCAATTTGAGATTATCCCACAAATAATTTTTGGAGAAAAATTTCTAAATTATTTATGAATAATTACATGAAGAATAATGATAGAACTTTAAAAAGTTTTGAAAGCTTAGCTTTGGGGAAAGTTGTTGCCCTACCTCATTATAACCTCTAAAGTATTTTACTGTCTACTTCAAATATTTCAGGGTTTTTTTCACACCAAAAAATGTGGTTTTTTTTGTTAAGAACTTATAATGCAAAATATTTTAATCATTTATTTCATTTATAGTACCATTCATTGACTTCCAAATACAGTAAACTTCATTAAACTACATGCATATACATGTGGTTTTAAAATAATATATTTTCCTCTGACTAAAGACTTGCTTTTGAATTTTACTTTGATTCATGTCTTTAAATGCAACATGCACTCCAATTGAAAGTTCTAACAAATTGTGAAATGTCAGATTCCTGAGACTTAACCTGTGTCTTTTTGATAACATTTAAAAAATGCTACAGAGATATAACCTTGTGTATCTGTAAGCAGTGGCAGTAGTAGATCCCTGCTCCACTGACACTCATAAGGTTCTCAGCTGCTGCCGTGTGAGCCAATGTGGCAGGTCTTTTGTCAAGATGGCTGATTTAAACAGAATTAATCAAGTAGGCTTTGGCTCCTGCTCCAGGGATTAATTGTGGGCTTGGGTAAGCATCACGTGACTGACAGCTCTCAATCATAATGCATAATAAGAAAGTCATTTCCTGGTATCCCTCTTACTTCCTTTGAAAAACTGCCCATATGCCAACTTGGAAACTTAATAATCAAAATCTTATCTTCATACCCATCATCGTGAAAAGCTTTAAGAGAGAATATTTTCTTATAGTTGCCCATTTTAATGCACTTCTTTAGGATCGAAACAATATGGTTGATTTTCTTATTTATAAGCTGTTTATATGACTATATCATAGCCCGGAGATTAACATAATAGCATTGCATATTTCATCATCTTTTATAGATTAACACACACACAAAGATGTGTGTGTGTGTGTGTGTGTGTGTGTTTATATACATAAACAGACAGACGGATATACAAGAGAGAGAATTGCTATTCTTCTTGGAAACATGCAAATTGATATAACCAGCCAAAGTTCATATGTTAGAACACTGAGACTAAAATTTGAAGTAGTTTATCCTCAGACCTTGTACTAGTCCATTCTCATGCTGCTATAAAGAACTGCCTGAGACTGGGTAACATATAAAGAAAAGAGGTTTACTTGATTCACAGTTCTACAGGGCTGTGGGGTGGCCTCAGGAAACTTAAAATCATGGCAGAAGGGGCAGCAAACATCCTTCTTCACATGGCAGCAGGAAAGAGAAGTGCCAAACAAAGGAGGAAAAGCCTCTTATAAAACCATCAGATCTCATGAGAACTCACTCACTATCACGAGAACAGCTTGGGGATAACTGCCCCCATGATTCAATTACCTCCCACTGGGTTCTTCCCATGACACGTGGGGATTATGAGAACTATATTTCAAGATGAGATTTGGGTGGGGACACAGCCAAACCATATTAGACCTGGAAGAAGAAAGAATCATGTCTGTAAAAACTAACTTCAAACCTTGTTTCACTTCACCAAATCTCATGTACGTAACTGAGTAGTAGAAGCTACATGTTTTTCAAACCTGCTTGTATTTTATGTGTGTGTGTGTATGTGTATATATGAATAACCAGCCCAAAATTGTTACCCAGGGTGCACAAGAAGCTGCATATTTTAATGTACTTGTAGGAGAATAACAACTTTTAAACAGTTAAATGACTGTTCTTCAATGTGTGCAAATTCAAAAGGTATCAAATGACTGGCCTTCAATGTGTACAAATTCAAAAGGTATCTGTGGTAGAATTATCACCCCCAGGAAGGTTCCTTCCCTTAATCCTCACAACTGTGAAAAAGATGATATATGGTGCCAGTGAGTAAGTTAATTTATATAACAAAAGAACATTCATTGCAGGTAAAATTAAATTTACTGATCAGTTGACCTTAAAATAGATTATTCTTTTATTATCTAGGTGAGCCTAATGTAATCATTTGAGCCTTTTAAGCACATCCAAAGAAGAGTAAATCATCAGAAAGTGGAATGAAAAAGATATGGCAGAAAAGGAAGGCAGACAAATTCAAAGCTCGGCAATGACTCTTTGACACTCTATTGCAAACCTGGAGGTGGAGGGGGCTAAGAGGAAACCATGAGAAATAATGCAAATAATCTCTAGGAGCAAAGATTGCTCCCCACTGACAGCCAGCAAAAGGCAGAGATCTTCGTCTTGTACTGCATTGAAATAAATTCTGCCAGCTGGATGATCTTGGAACAAGAAACTTTCCCAGAGCCTCCAGCAAGAAACTCAGTTCTGTTGAAATCCTGACTTTCAGCCTTCTAAGGCCCTAAGGAGAGGACCCACTATGCCATCCTGTGCCCAGATTTCTGACTCCTAAAAATGGTAAGATCATAAATATATGTTGTTTTAAGCTATGAAATGTTGTGGTAATTTTTCAAAGCATCAATAGAAAACTAATACAATATCTGCTGAAAATATTTCTTTTAAAAAAATTGAAATCCCTTACTACAGAGCTAGTATAGCTAAAGTATGTTATTTATAATTAATATTATATATAAATTAGGGCATAATAATACAGTTTATTTATTTGTAATTTTTTTGTTGCTATTTTGCTTTCCCCTTGCCCCCCCACTGGATGACTAAGATATCTGTGAAGAAAATCTTGGTCTAGGCTAGGTGGAAAAGTTTCTTCCAAGGCCTATTACATAAAAATATATTTTCTATGAACTATTTCACTTATAATTTCAACAGAATTATTCACATTGAGATTTATAACAATTGCCTTAGGAGTAAAAGATAGGCCTAATTTAAATCAGTATTATAAAGATTTATTAAAGTTCTATTTTATAATTAGCAAATGCCTTTTTGTTTTGATGAAAATAACCAATGGAACATTTCTGCAAACGTTAAAGTATTTTACAGTTGATGGAAACAGAAATTGATCAGTTGATTTTTTAGGAAATGTTCCATTATGTTATAGATAATTGAAAAATAATTCAGAAAATAAAAAATAAGAGGTAGTATTTGTATTTCCACTACAATTTAGCACTTGTTATCTATTGAGACATTAACCTCATAATCTTATTTTTCTTGTGTATGAAATATATATATGTGTGTGTGTGTGTGTGTATGTATATATAGCAATGCCCATCTTACAGAGTTGTTTTGACAAATAGAAACAATATTAGTAAAGGTATGAAAACCTCTTATAAATATCAAGAAGTTTCATAGAACCAACCCATATGATGGTATTTTTACTACTAATTCTTGAGAAAATAAATACTCAAAGACCTCTTACCCTCTGCAAAAATCATAAGTTTCTATAGGGGTCTACTATTGTGAACCACCGGGATCCAATTTTTACTTAGTAATTTTTTTTCACCAATGTATGGATAGAAATTGCTCTGTGGAACTAATTCTGTTCTTGATTATGAGAAATAAAATGTCTCAATATTTGGTTATATTTAGACACTCACTTTATATCCCTTTAAGTATCCTAGATAAACTTTTTAATTTGAAAACGGAATTAGATCAATGAGGTCTACCAGATGTCTTTTTGATCAGTAAAAATAAGCCTTCTCTTATTTTGTGGTGATAAGTTACATTGAATTAGTAATGTGAATTCTGCCAATATGGAATTTAGTACTTCTGAAAAACAACCAGGAAATTATTTTTCAAAGTTTAGTTGAGACCATATAATCTCTCTTCATCTCAGTACCCTCATATGCACAATACTTATAAAAATAAGACTGAGCATTTCATCTGTCCATAATATAAAATAAGGTAAATGATACAGTATTACATTTACTGCTGCCAAGGTAGATGGACTTCAACTGCTGAAAGTTTTAAATATTCTTTGTTTTGCCAGTACAGAAAAGTAGGTTGGTTAGTTTGGTATTTTCCATTTTTAATTTTAGATTTTCTGATCCAAATAAACTGTGCTGAATTGGGCTCGATTCAAAGACTAGATTTGTAAAAACTAGATTAAGTCAGATGGACATATAAATTTTTATTCACAACTTTTAGGTTGTGTTTTATTTTTTAGATGATGGGATTGGAGTCAGAAAATATTTACAAGTCAAGGTACTATGAGTATGACTGCATGATACTGGCTTTAAAATAATTAGCTGTGACAACAAGATGGAATATGAATATAAGAAGGAAGAGAGAGGCTTGAATGAGAGACAATGTAAGGAATGTTTTGCAGGAGGCTAAGTAGAAGATGATAAAAATCTGAATGAGGAGAAGCTTGTGGAGATGATAAAATGTGGTAGAATTTGCAACTTTTTGGAAAATGACTAGGAGTTGAATATGTGAGATGAAAGTAGCATGTGTGAAGGAGAAAGTAAGAAATGCATTCCATTACTCTAAGTGGATAAGTTCTAAAATGGAGCTATCAAGGACACAAAAAATACAAAAGGAGTAGATCTGAAGAAAAACGATGAGTTCTGTTCAGAGTATAAGGACTTAGAGAAAACTCTGTCATATACAGACATGTATACCACATGATAATAACCATGAAAAAAGTTATAAAACAAACATAGCAATTATTTGAAGAGAAAAATTAATGTGTATGACACAGTTTGGATGTTTGTCCCCTCCAGTCTTATGTTGAAATGTGATCTTCATTATTGGAGGTGGGACCTGGAGGGAGGTGCTTAGGTCATGGGGGTGGATCCCTCATGAATGACTGGGTACCATCCTTGTGGTAATGAGTGAGTTCACATAAAAGCTAGTTGTTTAAAAGAGCCTGGTACCTCTCTGGCCTTGCAAGTCATCTGCTCACTATTCGCCTTCTGCTGTGAGTAAACAATTCCTGAGGCCTCACCAGAAACTAGGCAGATGATGGTGCCATGCTTATATAGCCTGCAGAATCATGAGCCCAACAAACCTGTTTTCTTTATAAATTACTAGTCTTAGGTATTCTTTTATAGCAATGCAAAAATGACTAGTACAGTGTATTGTTTATTAGTAATGGAGGGAGAAATTGTTGTTGAGAGGAGAATCAGGTGAGAATAAATCTACCACAGCTCTTTCCATGGTGATTATGTATTTGATTATTATCATAGCCACTAGAAAGAACTTAAACTAAACTATATCTCAAGCACGTTTTCTCAGCTTGCCTGTTCAAATTCAACACATCTCAAACTAAATTTCTAATTCCATCCCAAAGCTCTTCTGCATGTTTAACATCCTCATTTCAGTTCATGGTAGGCAGCTGCTTCTTCCTTGTTGCTCAGGCCACAATTTTGGAACCATTTATTACTCCCATTTTACTCTCTCACCTAAGATCTAGTCCATTAGGAAATCAAGTTGACTCCACATTGAGTTTATCTATAATCAGTCTTCTTCTCGCCACCCTCACTATTACCACCTTATTCTGAGCCACCATCTTCTTGTCTAGGCATTTGGAATAGCCTTGTTTTCCTGGCTTCTAAAATAATAAAGAAATGCTTCTATGATTGAAGTCAGATCATCTCACTGATATACTCAAAACTCTCCCAAAAATTATCACTGGAAGCAGGGCCAGAGTCCTTACAATGGACCACAAAGCCCCATCTCTCTGACCTGTCTCAACCCCTTCTCTCATTTCATCTACTCTCTGCCTTAGTCATACTTGGATCCTTGCTTTCATTTTTCAGTTAAGGCATGTGTCTTAGTCCATTCCTACTACTACAACAAAATATTTTAGACTGGGAAATTTTAAATAATATAAATTTATTTCTGTTATCTCTGTGGTTCTGGATACTTGGAAATTTGAGACCAAGATCTGATGACTGGTGAAGGCTGGCCCTCTGATTCATAGCTGGCACCTTGTTGCAGCACCCTCACATGCAGGAAGAGCCGAAGGGCAAAAAGGATCTAACAGACTTCTTCAAACACTTTTAAAAGGACACTGATTACCTCCTAAAGGACCTATCTCTTAAAACTGTTATGCTGGGGATTAAGTTTCAACATGACATTTGGAATGACACTAACATTCGAAGCATAGCAGTATGCTTGCACCATAGGAAATGTGTACTGGCTTTTTCTACCTGAAACACTTTTTCTTCAAATATCAATATGGTTAACTCTCTCACCTCCTTACCCTTTGCTCACATGTCACCTTTCCAATACAGCCTACTTTGACAACCACTTAGTACCGAAAATTGACATTACCCCAGTCTCTAATGTGTCAACTTTATTTTCTCCATGACATCACGATCCATTTTATTTATGTTGCTTGTAATTTATTGTCTGTTATTTTTACCAGAAAATAAGTAGACTCTCAGTAGTTATTTGTTAATTAATGCATACTGCTAGCTTCTCCAATAATTATTTTTGATGACTAATTATAATGTTCTATGCTTTGTCTTATTAATATAATTAACAATATGAAAATGAGTAAGTTTAGTATTATATAGTTACTAAGGAAGTAGGAAAATGCTTTAATAACTATAATAATATAACAAAAATGATATAACAACTATTATACAGTTATTAAAGCATTTTTCTACTTGTTATTTCAATTTTATTCCATCTGTATGATTTATTCTTATTGCCACATAGTGGACAAAAACTTGTCATTCCTTAAGGCGTTAATGCTGAAGTTATTATCTCTTAAACTTTATCTTTTATGGAAGTATTTCTTATGTATCACAAAATATTTACCTGCTTCTCTCCTCTTCTTGGTACATTTTAAAAATTTTCTTCCCTTTCCCGTTCACCAAATGACTTGTTTTGGTCAAGGAAGTGTAAGGATAGTGTTGTGTGTCACTGAGTAGAAAAATTATAAGCCGTTGCTTGACTTGCCACTTCATCTTATTTTGTTTGCCACAACAGCAAGGCATATTCAACAGTGGCTGCTCCATCAGCCTGGGTACCAAAAAAAAAACAATGTGAAAGAGAATCCTAGCCAATTAATAATCAATATACAACTTGAGTGGAAGAAAATATTAATGTTTTAACCACTAAGATTTTACAGTTAATTATTACTTCAACATAAGCTAGATCATAGTGGTTAATATTTGCTTTCATCTTGCCGATTACTTTATCTCCATATAATTTTCTCTTCAAATTTTTGACTGTATATCTTTCTCTACTGAATCTAAAACTTGCATTCAATATTTTAAACCGTATTTCTTAATTGATAAATTATTTATTTCCCCATTTGTGGTTTTATTTATTTATGCAACACTTATTAACTTGTGGATAAAATGGGCAAAACACTTTATGAGACAGTCATGTGGGGTGCAAATAAAATCTGCAAATGTTAACTATTTTAAATATTACAAAGAATAAGTGTAGAACATATAAGAACTATAAAACAGTGATTTGACTTTTTCAAGGAGATCAGATAAAATTTTATGGTGGAATTAAAGATGGATTTGAGAAATGGCTAGAGGATAAGTATTAACAAATAAGAGGGAAAGAAAAGCATTAGAAGAGGGATATTTGTGAGTATGAGAAACCCAAAGATGAGAATAAACAGGACAAGAAAATAGATAAGCTTGATACAAAATGAGGTTAGAAATGTAAGGAACGTATAGCATACAGGACCTTCATATAGTCCCTGATGAGTATTGGTTTAATTTTAAAAGAAAAAAATCTCTTGAAAGATTAACTGGGAAGAAACACATATATGTAATTGGAAAGTATCGCTGTGGCTGCATCAAGGAAAAGAGATTATAATTCAGCAAAAGTGAAGGCAAGTAGTCTGGTAAGTGCCTGTGGTATTAATCCAAGTGAAAGATGAAGGTGGCTTAGATCAGACTTATGTTACAGTCTTAATGAGAAGCAAATGGATTTTATGGGTATCAGGGAGACAGAATTCGCTTAGACTTAGTGAGAGATGGTCCAATGGAGTGAAGAAGAAGGACTAGTTATGGTAATTTCCAGATTTCTAAATTGCATAAGTGAATGAAATGTGTTGCACTTCATTGAGATAAGGAAAATTAGAAAAGGTCCACATTAGTAGAGAAAGATAGTGAACTCCCAAGAATCTCACACACTTCTGAATTCTTGTAATTCTTTTTGAATTACATTTTTTTTTCAATTAGTGTATACAATCTTTATGGCCAGGGCTAGATGACTTATTTATTTATGCTAACATATACAATGTATCAATAGATTCCTTGGTGTTTTGCTGTAATATGAAAGGAAGGGACAAGTGCACCAAGAATAAGTACTGCACAATTTCTAAATAAAGTAAGTAGTAAAAGGAATTATATAATAATACTTTACCAGGATGAGATCACCAGGCTAGTGTTTAGCATTGGGTAAAGATAAGAGAATGTCATAATTGAAAGAAAAACTAAATTTTTCACTATCTTTCCTGCCTGCTCTTTTCTGCTAAACAGAGTAGTTGCCATTCATAGAAATTGTTTATATTTGTTATAACAATATATTGATAAATTTTCTCCTAATTTTCATAAGAGGAAACTGATTACTTTTTAGGTAACCTGAGAACCACATTGTTCCCTGGTTATGGGGATAAAGGATGAAATTCAACCAATAGTAGTTTTTGTTGTTTTTTGTTTGTTTAGGGGGCTTTAAAAAATCACTATTCATCATGTAATGTCTGCCTTACAACACTTACTTGGTTGATTTTTTTCTCCTAACTATTTGATGAAATACCATGCATTTTATTGAAACATATGGTGATAGAGTACTCGAGTCTAAACATGGGCATCTGACAGATCTTGTTCCTTGCTGAGAAACAATTATTTCAATATAGCTTGACAACATGGCTTTTTCCCAGACATTCTGTGCTTCATTTTTCCCCTGAAGTAAGCATGCTGTTAAGAAAATTTATTCACACAGGATCCTTTATTCAACCTACACAACCTACAGCCATAACAATAAACTTTCTTTCTCCTAAATCCCTCTCAGATTTCCCTCTAGTGACAATAACGATACATTGCATCTACCAATTCAATATTGTTTAAAATTTTAATGCTTGAGCTCATTCTTTTTTGTAATCATTACATCTGAATAGTTGAATGCATCTAGAGCGTCTATTTTAGCTTGCTACATAAATGTCTTTCAATAATAATATTTGCTATTAATCTTATCCGTTTTATGTGCCAATATTTGTGTCTGTAGAATGATTTTGATCAATTATTTTGTCGGCTTTCTTTGAGCTTTATATCCAATGACATTCTATGTTTTTCATCAAAATATGTTTAATACCAGTTCATTCTATCCTCTCTATTCAATCAAGGAAATTGTATTTCAAAACTTGATTCAGATTTATTTTTCTAACAGATTGAAATGTGTTTATCAAAATATTTCACACACTCTAAATGAAATATAAAAATTAAAGTTATCATTATTCTGTCAAATACTTCCACATGAAACTTTGGGTCTCTGACAGGTTATCGTGATTCATTTTGTTTGCTTGCTTTATGCCTTAATTAATGGATTCTTTTTCTCAATATATAATATTTTACCCACTTTAAATATGTTTCTCTGTATGTCTAAATTTATTCCCAAACCTCAATTTAACACTTATATGGCAATATTCGATTCTGTGACATCTAATCCATATACGAGATTGGGAAGAAAACATCTACTTTTCCCAATGTATTGAAAAACTGTTCCATCCTATCACATTTGTCTGGAGTCTTTTCTATTGTGTTTCCTCCACAACTACAAAGGTTTTAACTGGTGTTTCCTACACAACTACAAAAGTTTTAACCAGAACAGTGTATATAGTAGGTGTTCAGTTAACACATGAAACTGAACTGACCTGCATAAGAGTCTGTACAGTTTCCTTATGATGATGAAAATATACCCAAAATAAATTAATTTAGAGGATGTTTGCATTTGTATTGTGACTGAAATACAGGTTATGTATGGAAGTGAAGAAACAACAGTGGATCATATCATCCCTTACTAATTATTATTCAGTGTCTCTGTGTTGATTGCTACAAACATATGTTAAAAAACAATGTAGACATATTTCTTATACTTTGCAAGTATTCCCTCCAATATATTAATACATTTATTAGTATTATTAATTCCATGGATGCAGGCTAGGCCAGAGGAGGAGACCCTGATGGACAAATCTTTATTGCCAACTTCTATACCTAGAAGAGGCAGATATTTTATTTTAGGAATGCTATTTCAAGTCATGTTGGGACATGATACTAATAAATGGATATTAGGGTTATGGTACTACTCAGTTTTCCAAAGTAATGAATGTATTGAAACACAGTTTTTCCTATCTAGGCTGGGCTTAAATAAGCAGCTCTGTTTAAGTCAAAGTAGCTGTTGTGCCTTTATTTCTCGCTGCATATTTCTGCATTTAATATGGCCAAATAATTTTCTACAGGACCCAAGCACCTTCTGAGGATAGTAACTATAAGGTATGGGAGAAAATAAGATATGAAGACATTGAGGGGTGAACAAAAATAATCAGATTCTGGAGGGAAGTTACATCTTGGATAAAGGAAGAAGGAATATGGTTAGTTTCTTAATTTTCAGGTTTTAGTGAGAAGGCAAACTGAACTCGATACCAAACAACTAAAATTTTGATAGAAAACACTACATCATTCTGGAATGAAGAATTGTGGAACAGAGATTAAGGCAACCTCTGCTATTGGAAAATTGAATGGCATTTCTCAAAGCAGAGAAAACAAAGAGAGCCACAAATTCTGCATCTAAATGAAGAATGTGTGGGTAGACTTCAAGCATGTCAAGTATGAACTAAGTGCCAAACAGAGATCAGGCTGCCACTCAAAAGATAGAAAATGCAGTGAGAGTTCAACCACGTTATTTTTCTGCTGACACAAAATACAACATACTCTGGGAGACTATAGTTACAGTCTTTACACTTTAACATTTTATAGCAGTGGTATCCTTTTTGTTTTTTTTGCTTCCCTGGCCACAGTGGAAGAATAGTCCTGGGCCACACATGAAATACACCAACACTGACAATAACTGATGAGCTAAGAAAAACAATTGCAAAAGAAAATCTCATAATACATTGGGAGTTTTTCTGTTGTTTTAATTTTTAAGTTCCAGGGTACATGGGCAGTTTTATGACATAGGTAAACATGTGTTGTAGAGGTTTGTTTTGCAGATTATCTCATCACCCACATATTAAACCTAATACCCAGTAGTTATTTCTTGTGATCCTCTCCCATATCTCCACTCCTCCCTCCAACAGGCGCAGTGTGTGTTGTCCCCCTCTATGTGTCCATACATTCTCGTAATTTAGCTACCATTTAAAAGTGAGAACATGTGGTATTTGGTTTCCTGTATTAGGTTTTTAAGGGTAATGGCCTCCAACTCCATCCATGTCCCTGCAAAGGATATAAGCATGTTATTTTTTATGGTTGCATAGTATTCCATGGTGTATATGTACCACATTTTCTTTATCCATTCTATCATCAATGGGCATTTAGGTCAATTTCATGTCTTCGTTTTTGTGAATAGTGCTGAAACGAATATATACGCACATTTGTCTTTATAGCAGAAAAATTTATATTCTTTTGGGTATATACCCAGTAATGGAATTTTGGGATTGAATAATATTTCTGTCCTGAGGTCTTTGAGGAATCACCACACTGACTTCCGCAATGGTTGAACTAATTTATACTCTCACCAACATAATGTTTTAAGAAAGTTTATAAATGTGTTTTGGGCCACATTCAAAGCTGTCCTGGGCTGAATGCAGCACATGGGCCATGGGCTGGTCACGCTTGTTTTATAGTATATAGGATAGAGTCCAAAAATACTTGACATAGATAAAACCAGGAAAACTTTGCTCTGATTGCAACTGCAAAAAGACCCCAGTGTTGGAACTGGCAGCCAAAAACTTTAATGCAACTACAGCTATGTGCCAAATAACATTTCCATCAAGGATTTACTGCACATATGATACTGCATATAATCTTACGATTGCATTATAACTCTGATCAGTAAGGTATAGAAAAAGATGTTCACAATAAGTGAAAAGATAGGAAATCTCAGCAAAGGAGTAGAAACTAGAACAAGACAATGGTAAAACCTTTACAATTGAAAATTAAAATTCCTGGAATTTAAAATTTATTAGTTAGATTTAAGAGACAAAACAATAGTTATAAAAAACAAAACAACTGTTATAAAAATAATAGTTTTTAAAAGTCAGTGAATTTAAAAATATAAATAGAAATAATCCAGTATGAAGGGAGCGCCTCATAAAAGTACTAAATAAAAAATAAATATAGACTCAGTGTCCTAAGTGACAGTAACAAAACAACTAATATTCTTGTATCTGGAGTCCCAGAAAAGATCAGTTATTTGAAGACAGAATGTTCAACAGCTCCCAATAATTGACAAAAGCAATAAATTTATGTATTTGAGAGGTTTTGTAAACCTAAAACATTATAAATAAGAAAATAATCGCATAATGAATGATAAGGCTCAAGAAGTAAAACCAGAGACAAAGGGAAAATCTTGGAAATAGCCCAAGAAAAATGACATGTTATTTACGGTGATTTAAAGGAGAACTAATTTATCAATAGAAGTGATAGTACCAGAAAATAACAAGACAAGGTATCTAAATTTCTGGCATCAGGAGAGACTAGTAGCTTAGAATTATATATATAAGGCAAAAATATCTTGTGAACACTGAAGCTTAATGAAAGCATTTTAGTTGGAAAATAAATACGTTATTTCTTGTCCAGGAAAGCTTCAGTACAAGAAGTACTAAATAAAATTATTCTGGCTGATGGAAAATGCTACCACCCAAAACCCTAGATCTTCAGGAAGGAATTGGTAGATACCCATGCAGAACTAGAGACTATTTCTTTTTACTGGAATCCTATAAATTGTGGTAAGGCAAGAAAGGAAAACAAAAGCCACAAAGATTTGAATGACAGAAGAAAAACTCACTCTAATTATTTATATAGTACATCCTAAGTAATATACAGAGCAACCAGTTAAACTGATAAGTGATTTTAGTATGTTATTAGGATACATTATTATATTAACATGCATCATATTAATACCATAGGAGATAACTGGAAATTGACATTTTAAAAATTATGTTTATAGTAGTAAAAACATTCATAAAATGCCTTGTTGTAATTAAACAAAATATATATAATTCTGGTACACTGAAAATCAAAAGCATGATAGTATTTAAAGAATATATAAATTAATTGAGATATACACCCTATTTATGGGTTGAAAGATTAAATATTAAGACGACAAATATTCCCAAAGTTTTTTTAATGTATATGTTTAATCTCAAAAAATTCCACAAGAAATGTAGACATGGACAAGTTGCTTCCAGAATTTCTCTGGAAATATCAAAAATCTAGAATTTCCAGAGCACTCTTGGACAAGTGAAAAGTTGAAGAATGAATACTACTTGATCTTAAGATTTACTAATTGCTATAGTAGTCAAGAAAATGTTTCACTTGCATAAGGATAGTAAAGTAAATCAAGGAAACAAACTAGATATTATAAATTGATCTTCACCTTTATTATTTTAAGAAAAAATTCATTTTACAAAACAAAGTTATTTCAATCAATAATTGATTATACCATATGGAAAAAAATGAACATTAACAACTACATTATACCATAAAAATTATTATGAAATGGATCAGAAACTTTAATGCAAAAGCTTTTAAAAGATAGAAAAAAAAATACGTAGGTATTTGGGGGCAGACAAAAGTTCCTGAACAGGCTTTTAAAAGACAGAAACATAAAATTAAAAAAAATACACTCCATCAAAACTAAGATCTTTGGTAAACATATCTCACAAATTGCCGGTATTAAGGATACAAGTTTTCTAAAATTTCCTAAAACAACCTCCTGTCTGCTTTCTCCCTTTATCTCCCTTGGCCTCTCAGAACATGTTCTTTATTCAGACTTTTTCATCTCAGGTAATAACTTTATTTGCCCATTTGTTCTAACCAAAACTTCTGGGGTCATTTATCACTTTTCTACATCCAATGTGAAATCCATCAGTAAATACATTTGCAGATGCCTTTCAATAAATTGAGAATATTGCCAGATTCAGTAACTCATCCTTGTAATCCCAAGGATTACTTTGGGGGGCTGAGGCAAGAGAATTATTTGAGCCTAGGAGTTTGGAGACCAGCCTGGAAAACAAACTGAGACCCCATTTCTCCAAAAAGCATTAAAATAAATTAGCCAACCATGGTGTCATGTACCTGTCATCTCAGCTACTTGGAAGACTGAGGAGAGAGGATGGCTTGAGCCCAGGAGGTGAGGCTGCAGTGAGACATGATTGTGACACTGCACTCCACTCTGGGCAAAAGAGCAAGACCCTTTCTCAAAAAAAAAAAAAAAAAAATTATTAATTAAAAATTTAAAAATTGCAGAGTACGACAACTTCACTAATACTACCATAATTGAAGCCGCCCTTTCCCCTGAACTGTTTATTCTAGGCTAGCAGAGTTAGATATGCATCCATGGAATGATCATACCATTCTTTGTTTAAAAATATCTAATCGATATTCATCACGCTGAGAATGTAAGCTCTTCAACAAGACCTGTGTGGCCCTATGTGATTCACTTCTGGGAAAAGAGACTTCTAGTTAGAGAGTACAGAATATGAAGAGGCTGAGAGACAAGAAGTATTATTTATAATACTAGATATTGTAAATTGATCTTCTTCACTTTTATTATTTTAAGAAAATCACCAAGAAATTCATTTTACAAAACAGAGTTATTTCAATCAATAATTGATTATACCATATGGAAAAAAGTGAACATTAACAACTACATTATTTATAATACTAGATATTATAAATTGATCTTTACTTTTATTATTTTAAGAAAATCACCAAGAAATTCATTTTACAAAACGAAGTTATTTCAATCAATAATTGATTATACCATATGGAAAAAAATGAACATTAACAACTACATTATACCATAAAAATTATTATGAAATGGATCAGAAGATGCTGGATATTTCTGAAGGATACTGAAGAATTGTGTTATTGGAAAAATACAGAGAAAATAATAAAAGATAAGGTTACCAGGTAAAAATATATTCTCTTAATGGCATTATGGATAAATAGATATTTTTAATTTTAATAAAGATATTTTACACATATTTTGATTATAGTTAATGTGTTATTTGTTCTGTTTAAAACATCTTTGCTCTGTAAAAATCATAAAGTTCCATTGTGTTTTTCCTAAAATATTCACATTTATCTTTCATTCTGTAATATGTCCGAAATTACTTTTCGTTTTATTTAGGACATAAAGTAGGGCAAAATTAATTCCTTTTTTTTTGTAAAAGAAAACATCTTATTGATGTATGGCAGAGCTATGATTTGTGTACATTAATTTTGTATCCTGAAACTTTGCTGAATTCATTTATCAGTTCTATGAGCTTTTTGGAGGATTCTTTAGGGTTTTCTAGGTATATGATTAGATCCTCAGCAAACAGCAACAGTTTGACTTCCTCTTTACCGATTTGGATGTACTTTATTTCTTGCTCTTGTGTAATTGCTGGAGCTAGGACTTCCAGTACTATGTTGAATAGAAGTGGTGAGAGTGGGCATCCTTGTCTTGCTCCAGTTCTCAGAGGGAGTGCTTTCAATTTTTCGCTGTTTAGTATTATGTTGACTGTGGGTTTGTCATAGATGGCTTTGATTACTTTGAGGTATGTCCCTTGTATGCTAATTTTGCTGAGGATTTTAATAATAAAGAAATGTTTGATTTTGTCAAATGCTTTTTCTACATCTATTGAGATGATCATGTGATTTTTGTTTTTAATTCTATTTATGTGGTGTGTCACATTTATTGACTTACATATGTTAAACCGTCCCTGCATCATCCCTGAGTATGAAACCCACTTGATCATTGTGGATTATCTTTTTGATATGCTGTCAGATTCTGATATCTAGTATTTTGTTAAGGATTTTTCCATCTATTTTCATCAAGGATATTAGTCTGCAGTTTTCTTTTTTTTTGTTGTGTCTTTTCCTGGTTTTGGTATTAGGGTGATACTGGCTTCATAGGATGATTTAGTGACGATTCCCTATTTCTCTATCTGGTGAAATAGTGTCAGTAGGATTGATTCTAACTCTTTGAATATCTGAGACAATTCAGCTGTGAATTCATCTAGTCCTGGACTTTTTTCTTGTTAGTCATTTTTTATTACCATTTCAATCTTGCTGCTTGTTATTGGTCTGGGAATATACCTAACAAAGGAGGTGAAAGGCCTCTACATAGAAATCTATAAAACACAGCTGAAAGAAATCATAGAAACAAAAACAAATGAAAACACATCCCATGCTCATGAATAAGTAGAATCAATATTGTGAAAATGACCATACTTCCAAAAGCAATCTACAAATTCAATGCAATTTCCATCAAAATACTGCCATCATTCTTCACAGAACTAGAAAAAAACAATCCTAAAATGGATATGGAAGAAAATCAAAACAAACAAACAAAAGAGATGGCATAGCCAAGCAGGACAGAGCAAAGAGAAGAAATCTGGAGGCATTAACATGACCTGATTTCAAAGTATACTATGAGGCCGTAGTCACCAAGACAGCATGGTACTAGTGTGCAAATAGACACATAGACCAATGGAACAGAATGGGGAACTCAGAAATAAACCCTAATACTTACAACCAACTGATCTTCGACAAAGCAAACAAAAGCAAAGTGGGGGAAAGGACGCCTTATTCAACAAATGGTGTTGGGATAATTGGCTAATCACATGTAGGAGATTGAAACTGGATCCTCATCACTCACCTTATACAAAAATCAACTCAAGATGGATCAAGGACTTAAATCTGAGACCTGAAATTATAAAAATTTTAGAAGATAACATCAGAAAACCCTTCTGTACATTGGCTTAGGCAAAGACTTCATAGCAAAGAACCTAAAAGCAAATGCAACAGAAACAAAGATTAATAGGTGGGATTTAATTAAACTAAGGGGCTTCTGGACAGAAAAAGGAACAGTCAGCAGAATACACAGACAACCCACAGAATGGGAAAAATCTTGACAATCTATACATCTGACAAAAGGACTAATATCCAGAATCCACAAGGAACTCAAATCAGCAAGTAAAAAACAAACAATTCCACCAAAAAGTGAGCTAAGGACATGAATAGACAATTTTCTAAAGAAGATATACAAAGGGCCAAAAAACATATGAAAAAATGCTCAACATTACTAATGATTAGGGCAATGCAAATCAAAGCCACAAAGAGATATCATCTTACTCCTGAAAGAATGGCCATAATCAAAAAAGCAACAAATAATAGATATTGGCATGGATGTGGGGAAAAGGGAACATTTCTACACTGTTGTTGGGAATGTAAGCTAGTACAACCACTATGGAAAACTGGAGATTTCTTAAAGAGTTAAAAGTAGAACTACTATTTTATCCTTCAATCCCACTACTGGGTATCTACCCAGAGGAAAAGAAATCATTATACAAAAAAGACACTTGCGTATGCATGTTTATAGCAACACAATTCACGAAATATGGAACCAGCCCAAATGCCCATCAATAAACAAGTGGATAAATTGTGATAGATAGATAGATAAAGAGATAGATAGATAGATAGATAGATAGATAGATAGATAGTAGACGTTATAGATATAGATATAGATGATGCAATAGTACACAGTCGTGAAAACAATTGATAGCATTTGCAGCAACCTAGATGGAACTGCAGATTATTATTCTAAATGAGGTAACTCAGGAATGGAAAACCAAACATTGTATGTTCTCACTCATAAGTGGGAGCTAAGCTATGACGATGCAAAATATAAGAATGATACATGAGAAGGGAGTGAAGGATAAAAGACTACAAATTGGGTTCAGCGTATACTGCTCCAGTGATGAGTGCACCAAAATCTCACAAATCAGCACTAAAGAACTTACTCATATAACCAAATACCACCTTGTCCCCCAAAAACCTAAAAAAAAAAAATCTTATAAAAGATGTAGAAGCCAAGAAAAAAAAAGTAAAAGGAAAGAAAACATCTTATTGAGCAAGCATCATTTACAACAGCTCCCACTCATCTTTATGGAATATATTTGAAGATCCTCCAATGGATGTCTGAAACCACAGAGTACCAAATCCTATATGTGTAATGTTTTCCCCCCTATATATACCTATGATAATGTTTAATGTACAAGTTAGGCACAGTAAGAGATTAACAACAATAACTAATCATGAACTAGATCAATTATAACAATATACTATTATAAAAACTATGTTAATGTGGTCTTTCTCTTTGTCTCTCTCTCTCTCAAAATATTTTATTGTATTCTACTGTTCTTGTGAGGATGTGAGGTGATAAAATGCCTCTGTGCTAAGATGAAGTGAGGTGAATGACAGAAGCATTTTGTCATAGTCTTAGGCTACTACTGTCCTTCTGTTAATATGTCAGAAGGAGGATTATCTGTTTTTGATAATCCTCGATCATCAAGCCAAAATGATATCTATGGTTGGATGTGAGAAACAGACTATGTTGATGACTGACAGGTTACAGGCAGGTAGCAGACACAGTGTGGATACACTGGACAAAGGGATAATTCATGTCCCTTGTGGTGTTGGGGTGATCAGACACAACACCAGGCTGTGGGGCTACAAAGTCCAGTGGAGTCAAAGGAATGAGAAAAGACAAGTTAAGAGTGCATAAGATGGGTCCAGGGGACCAACGCTGGTATGGAGGCTGCGAAGGCCCCGGGCTCTGGGAGCCCACACTATTTATTGATGATCAAACAACCAAGCAAGTGGTGTGAACATCCAGATGTGGGGGTAAACAGGTGGGGGCCTGAGGACATGGGGGTAGAAAGGTAGTGGTGCATCAAGCATAGCTCTGATGGTTTAGCATTTTCTTTGATGCATGTAGAATATGTTCTACTGCTTGAGATAATGGAGAACATGTTTTACGAGCCCGGGAGAGCAACCAACAAGACTGTGCACATTGCAGAGGCTATGAGGGGTTTTATGCCCTGAGCCCTGGATTCCATCCAACACGAGGGGTCTTATGCCCTGAGCTTAGATTTGTGGTGTGGCAGGGCAGTCTTCCACCCTTTGGCACAGAGCTTGGTGTTCCAAAGGCCATGAGGGGCTTTAGACCGTGGACCCCGGACATCTTCCAAGACTCTTTTATATTATGACAGACAAGCCAGTCCTGCCTTAGTTCTTCTACCAACATGTGGAAAGCAAGACAGTGCAAGATTTCCTCATATTACTTACAAGACTGTTAAATTTAAAACTTATAAATTTTTATTTCTGGAATTTTCCATTTAAGATTTTCAGACCCAGGTTGACTGCAGGTAATGAAACTGAAAAGTGAAGCAGCCAGTTAGAAGGGACTTCTGTAATGAAAAGATCATCATTTTTCCACTGCACTGCAATACCACCTTTGTAATACCAGGTGAACAAATAGGTGTTAAGAAATATATAAATATGCATAGAGCTGAGTGCATTTCTGATCAGATCCTATCAATTAAAGGAATATTTTAAATTTTATTGGATCAACTAAGTTGTGAGATCAGGAATGGTAAAAAATGTATACAGATAAGTAGGATTGAGAAAGCTGGACACAATTGTTTTCTTTAGAAATTGCTTCTTTTCTTGGCTTTTAAATGGAATGACTGGGCAAATGCATGCTACCATTATTCATTGAATCTACAGTGTATATTTTATCTAATTTATTATTTATCAAATTAGCTACACTATACAATCAATGACATCTTACAAGTAAATAGTATTATTTTTCTTACTTATAGGTATATGAAATAATGGTGTAGCTTAAAATTGATAGTGTTAAAAATTTGATGACATACAGTTTATAATTCTTATCTCTCTGGCCAGAGATTACTAACTTGTACACATGACCCAAGACCGTTTAGAAACCAAAGACTGTCTCTCTCCAGCATGTGTACTAACTCATACAACGCATTAGTAAGTTGTGCTGTGCAACATTAGGTTGTCTCGGGAATAACATCAGAATCAGGCCATGCAAATGAACAATAGGCTATTTGAGAGAATGAGAGAAAACTGTAAGAGAATGTCAAAGATAAGAAATCATGAGACTCCTAAGAGAGTAATAGAGTGCAGCTTTTCTTTTTTTCTTAGAGGCTACTTGGCTCTGGTTCTCATGAAGCATGACTCTATTTTAGTACTTATATTCTTAATATTACCTTCAATATTGTAGAAGAAAGTCTCTACACTTGAGTTAGCTTGAATAGGTTTCTCTATAATTTCAGGGGCACTGACTAACACAAAGAGTATTCGTATTTCCAATTTCAGTAGGTCTTATATTTAAGTAGGACAAAGGTATAAATTACTTTTAAGCATGACAAGGATATAATCTATGTCATTGCACAGTATTTTTTTCAATCTTTTGCTTATAAAATTATTGTGGAAGATTCAAATATCAGTATATATGAATGTGTTACACTTTGTGTTTACTGTACTTAAAGGGTCAACTGCATAAATCAGGTTGTCTGTAGTATATAGTGTTTATTTGCTTTTCCATTTGGCAAAATAAATCTTCGACTTTCAAATTTGTTATTGAATATATTTCATTAAATATCATAGTTTTAAAACTGTTTTAGGGGTATATATAATCAATGATTCTATCTTATGAATAAGACAACTTATATATATAAAACTGAATAAAATACTGAGGGATAGCTTTCTTAGTCCATGTATTATTTACAAATAAACCAGATATAAAATGATAAAAGACTTCCAAGGGCACAGAAATTTCTCTAAAGAAAATGCAAGTTAATATGATTAAATGAACACAGCACATTAGCATACATTGTAGTTTATTTACTCTTTGATATTTTCAACCCAGATTAGCCTCAGGGCCATATATTCAACCACGTAGGTATTATTTATTTGAATGACATGCTTTCCCCCAGTTGTACAGTTAGAAATTGAACATTAGCCCCAGGTCCCCTTGTAACTTTCACACTATTCACAAATTCCTATACCATCTATTTCATACATATCTTTCTAATTCAACTATTTTACTCAACTCCAACTTTCATTTCATCAGAGAAACAATATTTATTTTTAGTCCTACAATCTCAAAGATATTCTCAAAGATATTCAAACTATGTATTGCCAGAAAAATCCTTAAAAATTATAGATTGTATCTTGTCACTCTACTCCTTAAGATATTTTAATGGGATTCTCATTTTAATGAGGATAAAAATCTGCAATATCCATCATGACTTACAAAGCATTATGTGATCTTCACTCTCTTTCCTTCCAATGATTATGTATTGTTATGTGCCTCATTTGTTTTACTTTTTAATACATATGTTGCTTCCCCAAGACTTCTTGCTTGGCTCTGCCATTCTGGGTTTGTCGCTATCCTGTGTGTTCCATGACACATTATATCCCTTAACTCCTTTGCTGTGTTGCACTTCTCTGCATCTTTACACTTGAAACTCTATATACTTTATTAAACACTACATTTTTATCACTTCTTGTATTGCCTGAAACCATACAAACATTAATTAAAGTTGCTTGAGTACATTAGTAAATAACTATCTTCTTTGCTTTAAAAAAATCTATTTTGACCTAGGAAGACATATTTCTGATACAATAAATATTTGGAGAAATATATTTGCTTCAGGTAATATTTATAAGATACTTAAATTGCCTGTTTTCTCATACTGAGAGGTAATATTTTATAATAAAACCTACTCAAACATTGCATTGAATTGACTTGTGATCCCACCTTACTTTTCAACACCTTTTTAAAAATTAGCTTGGTATAAGGGATTATGCCAAATCAGAGAGGTCTTTGAGAAACTCAGTCAACAAAAGAGAATACCATGAAAAGCCCTCTCATTGTCATTTCTAAGTCTTTATTCAATTCCTTTATGTTGAAAGTATGTTGACTTTTGAGTAATTTTCAGAAAAGCTATTATTATTCAAGTGTATAACCAATAAAGACTGAGGGTATTTTTCCTTAGAAGAAAGTTGGAAATGAATTTTAATTGTGACTTAACACTTGCAACATTTTCTTTCCTCATGTTTGCTCCTCAGCTCCCCGTGCTGTCCGTAAAAATATGTCCTGTTTGCTATCATAACAATGGTTTAGCAACAAATGCTTTCAATAGAACAAACCTCTTCAATTTCTAAAATTGTTCACTTTTCCATGCTAATCTGTCTTAACTATAACAGCCTTAAAACATGTCTTAATATCTGATAGAGAAAATCTAGCGGTGGTTTTCAGTAAAGTCTTGGCCATTTTTAGCCCTTTATTGTGAATTTTGATTAAATTTACTAAGCGCCAGAGAAACAACAACAAACAACAGTTAAAATAGTCAGAAGACTTCTAAAATTAGAATTGCAATGAATGAAATCAATTTGGAGATCACGGACATTTTACGATAGCTAGTCTTTCTATTCAAGAAAATATGTCTGTCTTTTAATGACCACCATATATTTTCATTTTTTTCTCCAGAAAGTTTTCCACATATTTTATTAGATTTATTCCTAGAAATATTTTGTTCTTCCAAAATACATATTTCCATAATAAGAATTACCTCATGTATGACTAGTAACTTTGATAATGGCACTAACAGAATATAGAAGTCAAGTTGATTCATTTTCTTCAACAGAAGCTATACACAAACACAATTTAAAACAGAAGATCACTGAGGAAGATAGTAGTTATGAAAAGTCACAGTCCTCTCCTTGGCTCAGTTTTTATTTATTTATTTTTTTATTTTTTTATTATTATACTTTAAGTTCTAGGGTACATGTGCATAACGTGCAGGTTTGTTACATATGTATACTTGTGCCATGTTGGTGTGCTGCACCCATCAACTCATCAGCACCCATCAACTCGTCATTTACATCAGGTATAACTCCCAATGTAATCCCTCCCTCCTCCCCCATCCCCATGATAGGCCCTGGTGTGTGATGTTCCCCTTCCCGAGTCCAAGTGATCTCATTGTTCAGTTCCCACCTATGAGTGAGAACATGCGGTGTTTGGTTTTCTGTTCTGGTGATAGTTTGCTAAGAATGATGGTTTCCAGCTGCATCCATGTCCCTACAAAGGACACAAACTCATCCTTTTTTATGGCTGCATAGTATTCCATGGTGTATATGTGCCACATTTTCTTAATCCAGTCTGTCACTGATGGCCATTTGGGTTGATTCCAAGTCTTTGCTGTTGTGAATAGTGCCACAATAAACATATGTGTGCATGTGTCTTTATAGCAGCATGATTTATAATCCTTTGGGTATATACCCAGTAATGGGATGGCTGGGTCATATGGTACATCTAGTTCTAGATCCTTGAGGAATCGCCATACTGTTTTCCATAAATGTTGAACTACTTTACAATCCCACCAACAGTGTAAAAGTGTTCCTATTTCTCCACATCCTCTCCAGCACCTGTTGTTTCCTGACTTTTTAATGATTGCCATTCTAACTGCTGTGAGATGGTATCTCATTGTGGTTTTGATTTGCATTGCTCTGATGGCCAGTGATGATGAGCATTTTTTCATGTGTCTGTTGGCTGTATGAATGTCTTCTTTTGAGAAATGTCTGTTCATATCCTTTGCCCACTTTTTGATGGGGTTGTTTTTTTTTTTCTTGTAAATTTGTTTGAGTTCTTTGTAGGTTCTGGATATTAGCCCTTTGTCAGATGAGTAGATTGCAAAAATGTTCTCCCATTCTGTAGGTTGCCTGTTCACTCTGATGGTAGTTTCTTTTGCTGTGCAGAAGCTCTTTAGTTTAATGAGATCCCATTTGTCAATTTTGGCTTTTGCTGCCATTGCTTTTGGTGTTTTAGACATGAAGTCTTTGCCCATGCCTATGTCCTGAATGGTACTACCTAGGTTTTCCTCTAGGGTTTTTATGGTATTAGGTCTAACATTTAAGTCTCTAATCCATCTTGAAATAATTTTCGTATAAGGAGTAAGGAAAGGATCCAGTTTCAGCTTTCTGCTATGGCTAGCCAATTTTCCCAGCACCATTTATTAAATAGGGAATCCTCTCCCCATTTCTTGTTTCTCTCAGGTTTGTCAAAGATCAGATGGCTGTAGATGTGTGGTATTATTCTGAGGACTCGGTTCTGTTCCATTGGTCTATATCTCTGTTTTGGTACCAGTACCATGCTGTTTTGGTTACTGTAGCCTTGTAGTATAGTTTGAAGTCAGGTAGCGTGATGCCTCCAGCTTTGTTCTTTTGACTTAGGATTGTCTTGGAGATGCGGGCTCTTTTTTGGTTCCATATGAACTTTAAAGCAGTTTTTTCCAATTCTGCAAAGAAACTCATTGGTAGCTTGATGGGGATGGCATTGGATCTATAAATTACCTTGGGCAGTATGGCCATTTTCACGATATTGATTCTTCCTATCCATGAGCATGGTATGTTCTTCCATTTGTTTGTGTCCTCTTTTATTTCACTGAGCAGTGGTTTGTAGTTCTCCTTGAAGAGGTCCTTTACATCCCTTGTAAGTTGGATTCCTAGGTATTTTATTCTCTTTGAAGCAATTGTGAATGGAAGTTCATTCATGATTTGGCTCTCTGTTTGTCTGTTACTGGTGTATAAGAATGCTTGTGATTTTTGCACATTAATTTTGTATCCTGAGACTTTGCTGAAGTTGCTTATCAGCTTAAGGAGATTTTGGGCTGAGACAATGCAGTTTTCTAAATATACAATCATGTCATTTGCAAAGAGGGACAATTTGACTTCTTCTTTTCCTAACTGAATCCCCTTGATTTCTTTCTCTTGCCTGATCCCTTTCTCTAGCCAGAACTTCCAACACTATGTTGAATAGGAGTGGTGAGAGAGGGCATCCCTGTCTTGTGCCAGTTTTCAAAGGGAATTTTTCCAGTTTTTGCCCATTCAGTATGATATTGGCTGTGGGTTTGTCATAAATAGCTCTTATTATTTTGAGGTATGTTCCATCAATACCGAATTTATTTCGTTTTTAGCATGAAGGGCTGTTGAATTTTGTCAAAAGCCTTTTCTGCATCTATTGAGATAATCATGTGGTTCTTGTCTTTGGTTCTGTTTATATACTGTATTATGTTTATTGATTTGCGAATGTTGAACCAGCCTTGCATCCCAGGGATGAAGCCCACTTGATCATGGTGGATAAGCTTTTTGATGTGCTGCTGAATCCGATTTGCCAGTATTTTATGGAGGATTTTTGCATTGATGTTCATCAGGGATATTGGTCTAAAATTCTCTTTTTTTGTTGTGTCTCTGCCAGGCTTTGGTATCAGGATGATATTGGCCTCATAAAATGAGTTAGGGAGGATTCCCTCTTTTTCTATTGATAGGAATAGTTTCAGAAGGAATGGTACCAGCTCCTCCTTGTACCTCTAGTAGAATTCAGCTGTGAATCCATCTGGCCCAGGACTTTTTTTGGTTGGTAGGCTATTAATCATTGCCTCAATTTCAGAGCCTGCTATTGGTCTACTCAGGGATTCAACTTCTTCCTGGTTTAGTCTTGGAAGAGTGTAAGTGTCCAGGAAATTATCCATTTCTTCTAGATTTTCCAGTTTATTTGCGTAGAGGTGTTTATAGTATTCTCTGATGGTAGTTTGTATTTCTGTGGGGTCGGTGGTGATATCCCCTTTATCATTTTTTATTGCGTCTATTTGATTCTTCTCTCTTTTCTTCTTTATTAGTCTTGCTAGCAGTATGTCAATTTTGTTAATCTTTTCAAAAAACCAACTCCTGGATTCATTGATTTTTTGGATGGTTTTTTTGTGTCTCTATCTCCTTCAGTTCTGCTCTGATCTTAGTTATTTCTTGCCTTCTGCTAGCTTTCGAATGTGTTTGCTCTTGCTTCTCTAGTTCTTTTAATTGTGATGTTAGAGTGTCAATTTTAGATCTTTCCAACTTTCTCTTGTGGGCATTTAGTGCTATGAATTTCCCTCTACACACTGATTTAAATGTGTCCCAGAGATTCTGGTATGTTGTATCTTTGTTCTCATTGGTTTCAAAGAACATCTTTATTTCTGCCTTCATTTCATTATGTACCCAGTAGTCATTCAGGAGCAGGTTGTTCAGTTTCCATGTAGTTGAGCGGTTTTGATTGAGTTTCTTAGTCCTGAGTTCTAGTTTGATTGCACTGTGGTCTGAGAGACAGTTTGTTATAATTTCTGTTCTTGTACATTTGCTGAGGAGTGCTTTACTTCCAATTATGTGGTCAATTTTGGAGTAAGTGTGATGTGGTGCTGAGAAGAATGTATATTCTGTTGATTTGGGGTGGAGAGTTCTACAGATGTCTATTAGGTCTGCTTGCTGCAGAGATGAGTTCAATTCCTGGATATCCTTGTTAACTCTCTGTCTCATTGATCTGTCTAATGTTGACAGTGGAGTGTTGAAGTCTCCTATTGTTATTGTATGGAAGTCTAAGTCTCTTTGTAAGTCTCTAAGGACTTGCTTTATGAATCTGGGTGCTCCTGTATTGGGTGCATAAATATTTAGGATAGTTAGCTCTTCCTGTTGATTGATCCCTTTACCATTATGTAATGGCCTTCATTGTCTCTTTTGATCTTTGATGGTTTAAAGTCTGTTTTATCAGAGACTAGTATTGCAACCCCTGCTTTTTTTTGTTCTGCATTCACTTGGTAAATCTTCCTCCATCCCTTTATTTTGAGCCTATGTATGTCTCTGCATGTGAGATGGGTCTCTCGAATACAGCAGACTGATGGGTCTTGACTCTTTATCCAGTTTGCCAGTCTGTGTCTTTTAATTGGAGCATTTAGTCCATTTACATTTAAGGTTAAGATTGTTATGTGTGAACTTGATCCTGCCATTATGATATTAACTGGTTATTTTGCTCGTTAGTTGATGCAGTTTCTTCCTAGCCTCGATGGTCTTTACATTTTGGCATGTTTTTGCAATGGCTGGTACCGGTTGTTCCTTTCCATGTTTAGTGCTTCCTTCAGGGTCTCTTGTAAGGCAGGCCTAGTGGTGACAAAATCTCTAAGCATTTGCTTATCTGTAAAGGATTTTATTTCTCTTTCTCTTATGAAACTTAGTTTGGCTGGATATGAAATTCTGGGTTGAAAATTCTTTTCTTTAAGGATGTTGAATATTGGCCCCCACTCTCTTCTGGCTTGTAGAGTTTCAGCCGAGAGATCTGCTGTTAGTCTGATGGGCTTCCCTTTGTGGGTAACCCGACCTTTCTCTCTGGCTGCCCTTAAGATTTTTTCCTTCATTTCAACTTTGGTGAATCTGGCAATTATGTGTCTTGGAGTTGCTCTTCTCGAGGAATATCTTTGTGGCGTTCTCTGTATTTCCTGGATTTGAATGTTGGCCTGCCCTACTAGGTTGGGGAAGTTCTCCTGGATGATATCCTGAAAAGTGTTTTCCAACTTGGTTCCATTTTCCTCCTCACTTTCAGGCACCCCAATCAGACGTAGATTTGGTCTTTGTACATAATCCCATACTTCTTGCAGGCTTTGTTCATTTCTTTTTCTTCTTTTTTCTTTTGGTTTCTCTTCTCGCTTCATTTCATTCATTTGATCCTCAATCGCTGATACTCTTTCTTCCAGTTGATCGAGTCAGTTACTGAAGCTTGTGCATTTGTCACGTATTTCTCGTGTCATGGTTTTCATCTCTTTCATTTCGTTTATGACCTTCTCTGCATTAATTACTCTAGCCATCAATTCTTCCACTTTTTTTTCAAGATTTTTAGTTTCTTTGCACTGGGTACGTAATTCCTCCTTTAGCTCTGAGAAGTTTGATGGACTGAAGCCTTCTTCTCTCATCTCGTCAAAGTCATTCTCCATCCAGCTTTGATCCATTGCTGGCGATGAGCTGTGCTCGTTTGCCGGGGGAGATGCGCTCTTATTTTTTGAATTTCCAGCTTTTCTGCCCTGCTTTTTCCCCATCTTTGTGGTTTTATCTGTCTCTGGTCTTTGATGATGGTGACGTACTGATAGGGTTTTGGTGTAGGTGTCCTTCCTGTTTGATAGTTTTCCTTCTAACTGTCAGGACCCTCAGCTGTAGGTCTGTTGGAATTGCTTGAGGTCCACTCCAGACCCTGTTTGCCTGGGTATCAGCAGCAGAGACTGCATAAGATAGAATATTGCTGAACAGCAAGTGTACCTGTCTGATTCTTGCTTTGGAAGCTTCCTCTCTGGGGTGTACTCCACCCTGTGAGGTGTGGAGTGTCAGACTGCCCCTAGTGGGGGATGTCTCCCAGTTAGGCTACTCAGGGGTCAGGGACCCACTTGAGCAGGGAGTCTGTCCCTTCTCAGATCTCAACCTCCGTGTTGGGAGATCCACTGCTCTCTTCAAAGCTGTCAGACAGAGTCGTTTGCATCTGCAGAGGTTTCTGCTGCTTTTGTTGTTGTTTCGTTGTGCCCTGTCCCCAGAGGTGGAGTCTACAGAGACAGGCAGGTTTCCTTGAGCTGCTGTGAGCTCCACCCAGTTTGAGCTTCCCAGCGGCTTTGTTTACCTACTTAAGCCTCAGCAATGGTGGGCGCCCCTCCCCCAGCTTCGCTGCTGCCTTGCCGGTAGATCGCAGACTGCTGTGCTAGCAATGAGGGAGGCTCTGTGGGCGTGGGACCCTCCTGGCCAGGTATGGGATATAATCTCCTGGTGTGCTCGTTTGCTTAAAACGCAGTATTGGGGTGGGAGTTTCCTGATTTTCCAGGTGTTGTGTGTCTCAGTTCCCCTGGCTAGGAAAAGGGATTGCCTTCCCCCTTGCACTTCCCAGGTGAGGTGATGCCTCGCCCTGCTTCAGCTCTCACTGGTTGGGCTGCAGCAGCTGACCAGCACCGATTGTCCGGCACTCCCTAGTGAGATGAAGCCAGTACCTCAGTTGAAAATGCAGAAATCACCGGTCTTCTGTGTCGCTCGCGCTGGGAGTTGGAGACTGGAGCTGTTCCTATTAGGCCATCTTGCTCCGCCCTTGGCTCAGTTTTGCTTGTTATTGTTGTTGTTATTATTATCAAGAGTGAAGATGTTAAGGAACTGTCTCACAGAGAGGGTTTTTCTATGAGAGAACCAGAAAACCCGTGTTACTGAGTGACAACAGGAGACAAAAGGGTGAAAAAAAATTGCAACAGGCTATCAATGAGGGCACAAGTCAGTTATCACCTGTCTTAAATGTGATAAGAAATGTGACTGTGAGTAGAAGACATGATCACAGTGTGGCATGCAGCAGGGCTGAACTTGATGGCATTGGATTAGGTGCTCTGTAAAGCCAATAAGCAAGTCCTATGTGAAGCCATGTCAGCATTTTTTATTTACAGTTTATTAATTAATGAGGAAAGGGGCAAAAAATAAATAAATAAATAAAGAGAGAAATGATGTGAACTAATGGAAAGAAACAAATTCAAGACAATAAGCCAGATCATCAATCTTTGACAGCATGTTATTTTCCCAGTTGGTTCATTGTTCCTTTACCTGTCACTACTGATGAAGACAGTTTTCTCAGCTTGTCCCCCTGAAGAATGGCGACATTCTTCCTTAGATACCATTCATCAAGTAACATTTACCATTTAAAAATTATCTATGCATATGCTGTAATATTCCTTTAATAGGAAGAATGTGGCATGCCTTTTAAAATATGTTAATATTTTATTAGAATTGTCGTTAATTTTCAGTGCTCTGTTTATAAAGTCGCAAGGGATTTGAATGATTGATCCTTGATCTTTTATTTTTCCCATAACCATATTCTTTTCTGGGAATAACACATGATTTTTCCAAAATATGAGGTTATTTAGGACCATGTATAAGAGTTGTATAAATTATAAACATGCCAATGTTATTTATCTATATTTTAAAAACTCTATTTTATTTGTGTTTGTATGTAGACACGAACTTGTTTGTTTTTGGTTTTGTGTCCTGCAAATTTGCTACATTCTAATAGTATATCTACTAATATTTGTAATGTCATCTAGTCCTTATACATAGCTTATATTTGTGCCATGTAAACAATCATTTGCAAAAACACATTGATATCCCTGCTATTCCACCATTTTATACCCTGTCATCCTTTAATTGATATTACTTGCTAAATCTTCCATTAAAATAGTGAACATTAATGGTAATATGATATTAGAGGAAATGCTTTCACAATTTTAAATTTTAACAGTATGTTAAGAATGTGTAGATTCTTCTTTATGATGTTAAGTAACTTCCTTTTTATTTATTTATTTTTTTTTTTTGAGACGGAGTCTTGCTCTGTCCCCCAGGCTGGAGTGCAGTGGCGCGATCTCGGCTCACTGCAAGCTCCGCCTCCTGGGTTTACGCCATTCTCCTGCCTCAGCCTCCCGAATAGCTGGGACTACAGGCGCCCGCCACCTCGCCCGGTTAGTTTTTTTTGTATTTTTAGTAGAGACGGGGTTTCACCGTGTTAGCCAGGATGGTCTCGATCTCCTGACCTTGTGATCCGCCCGCCTCGGCCTCCCAAAGTGCTGGGATTACAGGCTTGAGCCACCGCGCCCGGCCTCCTTTTTATTTTCAGTATTAGAATTTTGTTATAAATGTCTGTTTAATTTTAGGTAGTATTTCACTGAATCTATTGAGATAACCACATGATATTTCTCCTTTTCAAGATAAAATAGTATGTTTCTTCATACATCAGTTTTAATAACTTGTATTTTCAAAACTAATCTCCTAAGTTTTCAAATATATGCCATACTTCTTTGTTAGTCCAGCTCATGATACATTTAATCTGTGTAAACTTTATTTCCATTGTTCTTTCTAATATTATTTATTTTTGCTTTCTTTCTAACTCTTTTGTTTTAAGTAATCTGGCAGAATTTTTTCTTTTTAAGAATTTTACTAGTCTTTTCAGTCAATCATATTTTTCCTTCTTTACTCCTTCTGTTTCACACCATTTCTTTCTCTTTTAAAACTGATTCTATTTTTATTACTTGCTTGCTCTTGATGTCTTTGGTTTTAATTGACTAGAGCTCTAATTTCTGCCTAAGTTTAATTTTCGAAGGTTTAAAATATTATCCTCAAACACTGTAGAAAAATGTATTTCAAAGGTTTATTAAGTCATTTGTGAAGGAACCAACAGAATATTGAAGCTGCCTCAAAAGGCATTTCGGTTAGTGAGCCATGACAAGCATGCTAAAATATGTATTGTAAATTCAAGACAAGTGGATTAATGTCCTATAGGCAACTAAAATTGCAACATTTTGAATTATCGTTTCTTCTAGACATAACTTA
Source organism: Chlorocebus sabaeus (assembly GCF_047675955.1). NCBI lineage: Eukaryota > Metazoa > Chordata > Mammalia > Primates > Cercopithecidae > Chlorocebus > Chlorocebus sabaeus. The sequence continues at coordinate 118,326,506 of NC_132911.1, forward strand.
TTTGCATTTACAGGGGCAAAAATTCTATAAATTCATCTGTAACTTCACAGAGAAAATCAAATATATAATAAATATTAATTCAAACAAAGGTGTATTCCTCTGGAAAATTAAGTATTTTAGGGGTGGGCCTTTAGTCAATGTTCCAATGTAACACAGAAGTATCACGTGAACAGCTTTTTTGTCTTACTAATTTTCACTTTTGCAAAAATGTCTTAACTTTATTAAGGAGAATGATTACTAATTTTTTAACTTTCCTCTTTTTGCTTATATAATCAATAGATTTTTTTATTGATGATAAATATAATCAATACATTTTCCTCTAAATATAGTCTTAACTGCATAACAATTTTTATCACATAGTATTTTTCATATAATTTACTTCAAAGCATTTTTAAATTTCCTTTATAATGTCTTATTTCATCTATAAATTTTTGATTCTTTTAAACAAATATTCAAATATATTGGGATTTTCTAGGTAGTTATTGATATTGAATTATGAGTACTAAATATTTTTACTAAACAAATAAAAATAATTGCATTGTACTGATAGATTATAGCTTAAATATTGCCAACATTTGTTAAAATGATCTAGCTTTATATGATGAGTTTAAAAAAATATTTCATGTTTGCTTCAAAATAATACCATTTGTCAAATTGTTGGTGCAATGTTTTATATATGTCAATGAGATCAGTATATTTTATTAAATTAGTTTTGATTACCTTGTTTATTGGAGCATTGCTGTTGATTAATTTTTTGTTCATTTGTTCATTTACTCCAAGACTTTTTATGCATCTTTTGAATACTGAGAGAGATACATTTAAAAGTTCTTATTACAATGGTAAATTTGTCAATTTTTTCTCATAATTCTATTATTTTTTGTTTTGTATGAGACCATGTTAATAGGCAGATATAAAATTAGAATTAATATCTCTTCCTGATGAATTTAAAGCCTTTATGTTTAAGCCAGGTGTGGGGACTCATGCCTATAATCCCCACTACTTGAGAGGGTGAAGCAAGAGCACAATTTGAGGCCAGAAGTTCAAGAACAGACTGGTCAACATAAGAAAATCTCTGTCTCAAAAATAAATAAAGACGTAAGTAAGTAGATAAATAAAATAAAGCTATATCTTTAACAGTAATCTCTTTAGAACTGATACTACTCTTTACCCTAGAGGTATTTTGCCTGATACTAACATAGCCACGGCATTTTTTGGTTAATATTTGCCTGAAACATTTTAACTTTATGTCCTTTTTTGGTTTCTGTTTCTTATAAAAATAATATACCCATAATCTGAAAAATTGTGTTAGATTTATCTATAAATTTATGGTTAACTTTTTTCATCATTCCTTGTTGAACTTAAATCTTCCATCTCCATGAAATACATTAGAAATTCTTTCAGCGAAGGACTGCTTTATCTCCTTGTTAGTTTGAACTGTCTTTATCTGTGCCTGCTTTATACTTAGTTTTGGTTCTAGTAAAAGACTAAGTTGACACTTATTTTCTTTCAAAACCTGGAAGATATTATTTTAATCTTATCTCATTTCCAATTTGCTGTGGAGAAATAAGACATCACTTTCATGGCTGGTTTTGTTGCAAAGATCTTGTTGTTGTTGACATTTAAAGTTTTATCCTTTTGTTTGTGATTAGAGGTACATTTTCTCCCAGAACGTTTTCAACATTGAACTACTATTGAAAAATTTCAGGCACTATTTTCTTAACTACTACCGCTTCATTCTATATTGTCTTTTCCTGGAAATATTATTTAAAATGTTATCATTTTTATTCTGTTCTCCATTTTTCTTAACCTCTCATTCATGTTTTCTATACATTTGTCTTTCTGAGTTGCATTTGGATTCTATTTTAGGACCTTTCTGTTTACCCACTCCGTTGTTCCTTAAACTACCTATTGGGTTTTGAAATATTTATTATTATAGCTTCATTTCTGGACATCCCTTTTTGTTTTTAGTTATAGAATTATTCTGACTGCCATTCTTCATTATTTCTTCTCTTTTTATCTTTTTCCTGGCTCTTAATGTATTCTTATACACATGTAGCATAGTTATTTTATACTCAAAGCCTGATAATTGATAATTAGCCTGAATATGGGTTTCTGCTCATCCTTATTTATGAAGCCAGATTTTGTTCCTTAAAGTTTTCTTTTCTTTTCTTTTTTCTGTGCAACATGCTACCTATGGAATTTAATTTTATTCACAGCAATTCTTTGAGGCTTAGGTTAAAATTGTTTTACTTCAGGAGATTTTCTTTCAATTCTTCCTTTACCTGGGGCTTTATACTTCAGGATACTGAGGAGTTCTTTTGTTGTGGTATTTTATTGTGAATTGCAATGTTGTTCAGAATTCACTTTCTCCCACTCTGCCACAATATTAATGGGAGGAGTGCACTTCCGTAACTCACTAATATGTATTTGGCCATGTGATTTTCTTTCTTTTTTTTTTTTTTTTTGGCCTGTTTTGTTTCCTTACTCAGGATGTACACAATTCAGGACAAAATCTCATGTAGGAACTAGCACCAGAGTCAAAATAGGAAATTTTCTACGTTGCCCTCCCTTTGAATACTAACTTTATTTCTCACTTTCTTTTCCTTTGAAATTGACAATCTTTAGGGTACTATCTTTATGTGGGGTTTTCCTGTTGGAGTTCCCCACTGTGGGCCATCTCTAGCTTTCATTCTTGTCCCTGTATTCATTGCATATATTAAAGTAGGAATTCAAGGATCCAAAATTTGGCAGAAGTCTCAGGGTAAAAGGCAATTATAATTATAGGACTCTTTACTTCCCAATGTTCCCATTTTCACTTTTTTTGGTTTGTTTTAGTGAATCTTACCTTTTTTTCTTAACTTTGCAACACTGATTAATCTATCATCTATTCATCCAACAATTCATCCATCCTATCAAAATTAAAAATCTCAAATGATTTATTTTTAAAGTGGACTCAAAAGCATTTTTAATCATGAATGAAAAAGTTTGTAAGCAAATTCAAATCTAGCTGCTTTTTAATGAAATGCCCAACGTTTTCACCTTCCAACTTTATTTGATTATAAAAGATGTTCAAATATAAAATGGATTCCTACTGAAGAATTCTCAAGAGATGTTTGTTACCTGGAGACCACCATTTCAAATTTATTCTTCAAATGATAATAGTATATTAATGAGTGCTAGGAATATTTCTATTAAAATATATTCTGTGTTCAAGCAGAAATTGGGAATTTCATCTGGTTTAAGTATTTCCATACACACAATAGAACAGTTGACTCTTTTAAGGCTGTAGGAGTCCTAATTCATCCCAACTAGAGAAGTAAATATCCCATCCACATTATAAAACATGTCTGAAACTTTCTTTCTCCTAAAATACCCTTTCTATTAGGACATGAAAAGCCAGTCAAAACATTCTCCAGAAAAGTTAATTTTATATTTTTCTGTCTCTTTAGAAAATATTGACGATTATCTTGTATGCATAGTGGTTATGATATAAAAATAATTACAATAACAATAATAATAATAAAATTTATTTAGTCAGCATATGTTTGCAAACAATGAATTTACCTACCTTAAAATCTGATTATCATAGATATTTTATAGTTTCTTTACCCAGTTTCTTTTCCTCATAATTTTATTTACCCCAGTTGATGCTGGTGGAATACCAATTAATTTGACACATAGTTATCAAACCTTTCTCTTTTTTTGCATTAGCAATACATATATACTCAAAACAGACAAAAATTTCCACTACAGAATATCTAACTTGTAATAGCCAAATACAGATCAAACAAAACAAATGAATTATCAGCATATTAAAAGGTAATGAATACTGTGGAAAAAAAGCAGAAAGGCTGGTTAGAACATAAGAGGGATGATTACAATTTTAAATAGGGTAGTCAGGGAAGACCTCATTGAAGCAAGAAAAACTTGTAGGTAAAAGAACAGGATACTGGAAGGATGAATAAGAATAACTGATACATAACAGATGGCATGGAAAGCCTCCCTTTTGAACTAAGATCTGAGTTAATATGGAATGTTTGAAAAGAATGAATAAGGGTTGCATCAAGAGTGAGGTGAATGTCTCAGTTTGGGAGACAGTGTGTGTGCAGGCCTAAAATATGAGAAAGTGCACACACACACAGACACGTGTACACTTGTCATCAAAATTCTGTATTTTCTCTTCTTTTTCAGGTTTGGAAGTTTTGTTAGTATACTGGAGTTTTGTTTTGTTATTTCAGTAATTCCAGATATCTTTGCTTGTTAAAAGCCTGGAAAATAGAATCATTTAACGAAACAAAGTGTTCCTATGACTTCAGATACCTGAGACTTTGTTTATCATTGTGCCAAATAATAATTAACTAATTTTTCATTTTATTAACTGTATAAAAATAAATTAATATATAGGTGCAACTTTAAATGAAATTGACTAATAAAAATAGAACAAAATACTCATTACATGCAGGACGTTTATTTTTATTTATTTTTATTTTTTTTTTTTTTTGAGATAGTGTCTTGCTCTGTCACCCAGGCTGGAGTGCAGTAGTGCGATCTTGGCTCCCTGAAACCTCTGCCTTCCAGGTTCAAGCAACTGTCCTGCCTCAGCCTCCCTAGTAGCTGGGATTACCTGCACCCACCACTATGCCTGGCTAATTTTTGTATTTTTAGTAGAGATGAGGTTTCCCCATGTTGGTTAGGCTGGTCTCAAACCCCTGACCTCAAATCCTCTACCTACCTCAGCCTTCCAAAGGGCTGGGATTACAGGCATGAGCCACTATGTCACGTCCACACAGGATGTTTATAATCAATTTTTAAATAACAAGATAAGGAAACAAGATAAGAGAAACTTTTTTTCCCTCAAAGGTCATATAATCTCAATGTCATATTAGACTGCTAGGTTTTGACACTTCTGTGTATACATTCTGTGTATACCAGCATCAGCCAAACAGAAACTCCAACTCACAGGACTGGGTTTCATACCCACAGTCTTTTATTCAAACTCAAAGACAGCAACATTAGCCAAATTGTGTCTCCTCATTAGTGATACCTGCTCATCAGAATTTGATGTTCAGCTCTATGGAGATTCTTATGGTAAGCTTCTGATTTTTCCCTTATCACCTTTGTCTTCTTACCTCAAGGCGGGTAACAGCTCCCTACAGTTGCTACCTCCAGAACACCTTGGATTTGTTTAAGTTTTTCTTATTAACTTATCTGTTTATCTCCAAGCTGAAAGTCCCAGAAATTTTTTGAGGGAGACAGATTTTGTTTTGGTTTTGATCTCATACATCCGTGACCATAGTATACAATCCTCTTCTCTTTTGAGACATTTTCCTTATTACTTGGTTCTGACAGTGGTACTTATTTCTCACTCAGCTCTTCATTAACTCCATCTGCTTGGGGAGAAAAAGTGGAAATTTTATTGTTTCGTAAATATTTCTTCTATATTTCCCTCTTATCAGAGTAATCTTATGCTTGGAAATTAATGGGAGTCCTCTGTCTTCTAGACCAACAGCTTCAGATTTGTCTTTACTTAAAAGGTTATAACAGAGGTCAGATCTTTCACTGACACCAGAAAATAGGGGCAGCACTGAGATTTTGTCTGCAAACACAAAGGGAACTAATTATAAAACGATTAACTCTTAATATTACAGCAATTCATTTTGAAGCCTCTTACTAAGTCAAACATGCTTTCTCATTATCAGCCTAGAATAATACAATGACCTACTACATTTTATTATTTTTTAGATGAACTGGGAAAGACAGAAACAAATAATTTAGAATATATTTGATCCATAAGTTCATTAGTCTTTTTCTAATTTGAAAATAATGCAAAGAACTAGTAGTATGGAAGCCCTCTCTTTAATCATTGGTTGCATGTTACCTCTGACAAATTGGTATTTTTGTGGTTTGGGGAATGGATAAGTTTGAGAGAAATAACTATGTAAGTAACCACAAGTTCTATATCCTATTTAGCTATTTTTCCCCAAAATAATAAACTAGACCAGGGCTTCCCAAAAGTGCCTTTGATTTTATTTGAGAAGTTTGAGTTTGAGGCATATAAATTTGTATTTTTTAAAAACCACCTTGGGTGATTTGTATAGCCAAAGTTTGCAAAACATTGGAATAAATCAATAAGTTTCTACCTTTCAAGATTCAGAATAAACTTAAGAAACTTCTTTTTAAAGAATACCCAGAGGCAAAATTCCAAAGATTTTGATTTAGTAGGTTTGTATTAAAGTCTAGACAGTTTTTCTTTCTTTTTTTTTTTTTTTTAACATTGTATTCTGATGTGCATTTGGGACTGCAAACTACTGAATTAGAGCTTCTGGGAAAGACAATTGCAGCTGGATTCTGAACTTAGAACTTCACTGCTCAAAAGCAGCTGTCTCCGTCTCTATGGCAATACAAAATAACACTTCGTAGGAAGGAATAATATGGTCATCACAGTTTCTGGCATCATGGAGCCCATACAGGAACTGATAATGTATCTGGAATAAGAAAGTTTCCTCTAAGTTTGGTCAGAGATCTATTATTTCCCTCAGTTCCCAAGAAATTTCTCTTCATCCTGAGTCAAGGACCTCAGAAAACCAAGTAAACAGTCATTGTGTCCTTACTGGTCTCTCAATCCTTCTACTGTCTCCTCCTAGTCTCTAAGAAAAGCACTTCTAAAGGAAATATACATTAATCAGGGAGTTAAAAGGCACACTTCTCTTAATCCTGTCAATACACTGTCAGAAAAATTAATGGAGTTAATAGAAGAAAAACTTCTGTTGTTGGAAATATGACCAATTAAGTAGCAATAAAAACCACACATTTAGAAAATATCCAAAAATAATGAACAAGAAAAGGCATGTATCTTTTCAGTTAAAATACGATTTTCCAAAAGTTAAAAGTAGACCTCTCATAAATATGTAAAATGAACTTGCATCAAAAATTTATTAACAAACAGATTGAAGTATGCAGTAAAATGGTAATGATCCAAAGAACATTTGAGGAAGAAGGATTTATGTATTCCAACAGGAAATATATTTTAAAAAATATTAAAACAGCATTACATAAAAATTAAAGTAAAAATATCAATAAATTATAGTCAATGGCATTATCTATTCTACCGAACAAAAATTATTTGTATTGCCATGTGACAATAATTTTTTAATTGCATTTGATTTTCTGTATGTTAACTCTTCCTATCCTTAAAGAGTTGTAAAATAGTTGAATCAATAGTGAGTAGAAGGTGAAATACATTTATTTACCCCTAGAGATTCAGATAAAACCTGCTAGCCAATGACAGCACTATAATGAAAAAAATATATATATACATACCCAGGAGTCCATTTTGCAAATTTCCAAGCTGTGTATATATTTAAATTTTTACCATTTTTATTATAAATAATCGTCAAAAATTATTCCCTGAAAAGATGGTCTTATTATATTCTTTATAAAGGTGTGCCAAGAATTACTAACATGTTGAAACTTACACACTGGTCAGCTACTGCAGAGACATCGGGTGGTAAGCAACTGCTAGGTTAGAAAATTAATATCTATCTAAAGATTTTAGAAGAAATCTAAGATTGTGTTTTTGCTAGGATTTATTATTTGGTCTTCTACATGAGGTTCAGCAACTAAGCCCAAAAATACGCTTACATTTCAGGTCCCCAAATTTACCAAAGGTCCTGGCCTGCAAGGAAGTTATTTTTCTTTACCATCTGTGAGACTTGGACTCCACAACTCATAGAATAGGTAATATGCCAATTTCCTGTGATAGCTTTGTCAGCATTGACCCCACATATAAGGAACAACACTTGATCCTTAATGGTGGACCTTTCATGCCTAATTATATAAATGTCATTCTCAAGTATATCACTCATGGCCTTGGTTACATCATTTACTGTGTAGTTATATTCTGTTCAAAAGGAGGACATATTCTAATTGTAAAAATTTGAATAGTTATATTTCTGTGAAAATAAGGAATACTCAGTAAAAATGTTAATTTTGAATTTTGAGTGATCAGTGAAACATATAACATTTAAAATGTTTTATTTCACTTTGCAAGAGCAATACCATAATTTGTGGGATAAAGATAAAAAAAGAAAGAAATCACTTCCTTATTTACTCATCAAAAAACAGGCTATTAAAATAATATCAACTGTTTTACAAAATGATTAACTGCATTTATAGGTCTCTAATCAGTTTATACAGTGCTTTGTAATTAATCCTTATTTTGTTTAGTCTTTGATCAGCAATGAGGTTGTCTATGTCTAGACTAAAAAGAGCCATGGAAATCATGATTCAGTTTCTTAGTACAATCTTATAATTGTTAAAGAGATACTAGTGCACAGGTCTGTACTCAAAGCTCTCATTTAAAGTATCAATGATTACCAGTTGTTGAACTAATATTTTTTCAGGAAGAGCCACTTTCTACCTTCACATTTCTAGCAGAGTTTTCAAGTAATAATGAGAAAAATGAACCATAGTTTGATAAGATAATCCTGTCCTAAAAGCCTACTCTTTCCAGTGTTCTCAACATATTTTCTTAATAGATTTGAGTTTTAAAACAATTATAAACAATAATAACAACAAAATAGAAAAAAAACTAAACAAGACTTATTCCCTTTCTGTTCTCACTCAACAGAGAATACATTTCCATTTCTGCTAATAGAGATCACTAAAAGATCTGAACACAAAGTCAGATTTCCATTGCTGCAACTAATGAACACAGAGTCAAAAACAAAAACCAGAATAAAACTTGGCCAAGAATCACAGAAAAAGAAATCCATAAAATTCAGAACCTATCAGTCTCTGTTGGGAATCACCCAGATAGGTGGGAATAGATATATCTGGAATTAAACAGTGCATGAAGTGTCTTCTTAACATTTTGGGTGGCATATTATTTGCTCCTGGCTGTTTGGTTATTATGAATATCTTGACAGAAAGTCCCAAACCTTTAAAATATAATATTTCAAAAGGTAAAAACATAGCATTCAAATACATGTAAAATTAACATGTTAAAATTTATAAAATGTCACATTAATAAGGAAGCCAGTAAGATGGCAAAATTGGTGAAAGGCATTTGTGAGCAGAGGTTTATATAGTCCATTAGGAAAGTTATTTTTATTTTTATTTTTATAAACGATAGAACAAGATTGCCGAATTAAATACAAAACTAGTAAATGTTCTTTGAGACAATAAAGGATAACCCCTGAGATTATCTTTTTAACAGAACTGGAATCATTTGCATTAGACTGAGACAACAGTGATTTGCATTGTAGTAAGTTTTCCACCACTACAGAGTTGTAAAATTCCTAACACATAGGGAATAAAAAGTCAAATGAGATGCACAGCACTAGAAAATCAGACATTCTAAGCACTGTACTGAACAGATATCCAGTAAAACCTTTTGTATATCCCCAGATTTTTAGTAATTTTTCTTAAAATTTTAAATACACACTCATTTTTTACACAGGGTAAGTGAAAATACTGTGTTCCCATTCTCCAAAAAATGACTGATAGGGTATTGTTACTTTGCTAGGAGCATCACACATGAATACAGTAGACTAGGTATCTTAGCAAAAATGTATTTTCTCATGACTGTGGAGGCTAGAAGTCCAAGATTAAGTGTCGGCAGGTTTGGTTTCCCCTCTATACTTATCTTTGTGTAAAGCATGTCTGGTGTCTCTTCCTTTTCTTATAAAGACAGGAGTCATATTTGATTAGTGCTCCATCATTATGACCTGATTAACCATTCACTTATTTAAAGGATGTATCTCATTATGGAATTAAGCTCTAACATCAATTTTTTTGGGAAAAAGTTCAATCCATAACAGATAGAGTTAAAAATGATAGAACTGAAGCTTCATGTGATTTGTTGGCTTTTGACTAAATAGGCTTTATTTTATTTTATTTTATTTTAAGTTCCGGATACATGTGCAGGACATGCAGGACACGCAGGTTTGTTACATAGGTAAACATGTACTACAGTGGTTTGCTGCACCTAACAACCCATCATGTAGTATTAAGTCCAGCATGCATTAGCTATATTTTTCCTGATGCTCTCCCTCCCTTACTGCCCCAGCATGCTCAAGTGTGTTGTTCTACTCAATAAGCTTGCATTTTAAGTTTCCCCAAAAAAGGATTCGAGGCCAAGAATTCCAACAAGATGGAGAACTGCAACTGAGAATGCTGCAAATAGCCAATGCCCTCAAGCTTTTTACTGGGCAAAAAAAGAAGAAAACAAATTGACACAGCAATAGACAAGAAAACTTCTCTGAGCCTCGATTCTATGTTTAAAAACAATAGTCCACTCAGACATAGACTTACTTTCACAGGGGTTCAGGATTCATATTTTCACTCTCAGTATAGCTCAGGAATAGCCAAACTAATAAATTGGAATAAAATGATCTCAATTTGGGAATACCACTGGATGAAAGTTCAAAACAAATAAAATGCTCTCTGATTGGAAACACTCTTAATCCAGATATATTAGTAATCATATTAACTCATATCCTCAAATTACAGAACACACTAGCAAACAATCAGTAACAAAACAATAAGAAATTATGACAAGAAAACTTCTAAATATAATTATCAAAGGTTGACTATAATGTAAGCGTGTTTACCATATTTAAGAAATACTCAAAAAAGTTCAGGAAATAAAATTCTATTTTAAAAAATTATAAAGATTAAAAATCAATAGATTTCTAGAAATAAAGAGTATAATATTAAAATTAGAAACTCAAGGTATGGGTTAAACAGTATCATAGACATGACTTAAGGAAAATTCGTACTTGTAAGAGGGCTCAGAAAAAAATAGCCCAGTGAAACCTAGAGAATGCACAAGAAAATGTAAAATTATTAAGTAGAGGTTAAGGAATCTGGACAATGCAATAAAACTAATATTCATTCCACTAGAGATCTGGAAGAAAAGAGAAAGCAGTAACATTTAAAGATAAAATGACTGAGAATTTTCTAGAATTGGTGAAAAAATATATATTCAAATTTGGTAAGCACAATGAATTCCAAGCACAATAAATAAAAAGATATTTAGACCTAGACACATAGATTCTAAAACAAGGAAAGACCAAAGAAAATTAAATGAAAACAGCTGGGAAGAAAAGATGGATAATTTACAAAGCAATTGCAGTTAGATTGTCAGCAAGCTTCTCGACAAGAGTTAACTCCAAAACACCATGATACAATATCTTCAAAGCTGAGAGGAAATAACTGTCAACTTCGATTTCTTCATTCTAGAAAAGTTCTCATTCAAGTCTGAGTAACTGAACAGCTGTTTCTGCTCATGGACATCAAGGATATGATACTTACAAACCATATTATTTTAAATAAAATAAACTTTTATAATATTAGAAAAAAATAATACTAAGAAAATTTATGTTTTGGAACAATTAGATTATAAAAATTTTGTTCTTGAATACATACTGGGGACTAAATCAGAATAAAGCAGCTTTAACTAGAAAACACTTAAAATGGTGAAATTTTTGATGCAGCCTTAATTTTTTTGTAGGAGCCAGTCAGGATCTTTCCCAGAGACTGTTAGAAATAATCAAATCTGCTCTCACTCAGTATGCATAAGACCTATTTGAACATTGCTCAAAGAATCTGCATCCTAATTCAGGTCTCCTTTGCCTAGAACATTCCATGAATTTAGTTTTGACTCTCACAACAGTCTCTAGTGATCTTTTTGTCTCATCAACAATTATTAGATCAAATGATAGATATACATTTTCAGATAAACAAAATCAAGCAATGGTAATATTAACACATCTAGGCTACAGACAGGTGGCCCAGGAGGATTTTCTATGTAAAGGAAATGTTTCCTGTCTGCCCTGTCTATACAGTAATCACTAACCACATCTTTATTCAGTGCTTGGAATATAACTAATGTTACAATAATTTTAAAGTTTATTTCATTTTAATTATTTAAATTTTAATAACCAAGTGTGGCTAGCAGTTAGCATATGAGACACTTGCAAACTGTTAGAGATTGTTTTTTGAAAAATAACCCCAAAATGAAGACATGAGATAAGGAAAAAAGAGTATACAAAAATTTTGGTAAACATCTGGATTAAGTCATTAATTGCGTATTTCAAAAAATCAATATTGGTGATAAAAAATGGTAGACAAAATAGATGATAACAATACAAATAAAGTTAAGATTGCTAACATTCAAGATAATCACAATGTTTTATTTTCAAGTAGAGATACTGATTAATTTATATTTTGTTTGTGTGTATATATATATGCATTCACACATGCGTGGATGCACACACGCACACATACACCTATGTATGCATTTTCAGGGAATAGAGGGAAAAATAGTCAAACATGACAATAACAGATGAAAAAGGAGTTGAGACCTCAAAATTGGATTTTTATTTTCTTTCCAGAGAAACATGAATAATTTAGTAAAATAAAAGTATCTATCTTTTGGATCTCTCCAAACAACATCCCAACTACTTTTTATCTTGCTTCTCCTTTTCTCTCTGGTAATGTATACAACTATTCCTCTCCTATCATTTTCTCTGATCTTTTTCCTTTCATTCTAGTAAACCTCAGACCTTGAAAAGTTGATTGCTACTTTAAGTTAAACCATTCAAAATAGAGAAAGGTATTTACAGTTGATTTTAAATCTTCCAAATCTACATTGAGAGGCGATTTTCATTCTTTCGATTGTTGAGATAGAAGAGAGAACAATAAACAGAATAATTTAAAATAAGCTGAAGGACATACAGTACAGGTCTGTGAAATGTATATCAATTGTTTCACGTGTTATTAGGAAACTTGGATTAAAAATAAGGGGTGAGAGAACGGAGTAGGCAGATGAGGAAGACTCTGAGGGGGACTTACAGTACTCAAAGTGAACATTCCATAGGGTGTCAGTGGTGTTGAGAAAAGCTATGGTATTTTGACAAAATCTTTTTGAAGTCTTTCCTTGAAATTAGATTACACCTTAATCCAGTCCTGAAGCAAAGATAAATCCACCGGATAGACGTCAGAGGATTCTTCAGCACCTTTAGATAAGATCCACGAGCAGTTCCTGACTCTGTTATGACCCTGACTCTGTTCTCCCTTTGTGTGAATGCCTTTAACCAAAAATAGGGAATTTGATATACCTGCAGTACTGGAATAAAAAAATACCATTGCTGAATTCATAACAATTTGCTGAAGATTTTGAATGAGTCTTAGAAGCAGAATATGACCCATAATAAATTGATAGCTTTACAGATGAAATATGTTTCATACCTCCATATAGGTGAAAACTATCAGAGGTGGGCATCTTCAAAGGCACTCATAGATGTTTAAGAAAAAACTAAGTTGGAAAAATAATTGTACTGTATTAGCTAAGAAAATGAAGGGAAAACAAATAACTAGGTCAACAATAAATATTGTCAATAAAAGGAGATCCACATGCCCAATTTCTCTGTTTTACTTGAACTCACAAGAAAAATGTCACAAATGCCAAAATATTTGCAAACTTTTGGCTAAATATTTTTACAATATTTCATTTAAACACTTGAACTGTCATAAAACTTTTCCCAAACTGCCTATGTAGTAGACAGCTATAACCTTGGCATTCTTGATGTCTAAACCCATAAGCTTCACCCTTAAACCTGTAATCAAGGAATACTCTTTTGTGAAATTCACTAATTTAGACAGGGTGTGTTACAATCAACTTGCACTATCTTTTGACAGCTGATTGTGCACATTTCTTCCCCATTCTTCATTCAGAGACATCATGTTGCTAAATTCAAATTTAGTATTACAGCATGAAAATCAGAACTTTATACAAATAAGACCTAACTATTAAACATATTATGATGCAAACAAAATGTTGTATTATGTGGTCTACTGAAGGCATCTTCCTGGAGAACTCCATAGACCACATTATTTACAATCTAGTCACAGATTATTTAGACTTTGACTTACTGGTATCCTTGTGCCAAAATCAAACCTAAACTGAAGATTTTTAGAAGCTACTAGACTATTACTCATTTCTAAAAGAGGAGTAGATGTGGGTCCAAACCTATCAAGGTTCTAGTTAACCCATTTTAAACTCGACTCAAACCATGCAAACCTATCAAGTTTCTAGTCAACCCATTTAAAACTTGACTCAGGCTATGCATTGCTCTCTGAAACTCAAAGATAGACTAAAGCCAATATCTGCCATATCTCTTATCTCTTTCCTCTTAGGCAGCTAAACTGTCTTGGGCATCAGACCTGTCAGAGTTCTTGTATTGAAAAGACGTATGCTAGTTCTGTGAGGAGCTCCAGACAAGTCATATGGGTCACCTCTTTCCCTCTCCAGGATAAAGCTGACTGCTGGAATTATTATTTTTTTTAACCACTTGCTCTGGGCTGAGTGGCAGGAGATGCACACCTGCCTAGGTTGCCATCTCAACTCTCCCCTGGGCGTATGGACTGCGTCTTAGTTGTCAAAATACCAGAAAGGTAAAACAAAAGCCAATTCCCTAAGGAGTTCTCTCAGAAAAGTTGGAGTTTTGGATGCACAAGCCAACCCTTTTCCTACTTTGGGTGAAACTGCAAGCTAGAATGACTCTTTTTCATAGTATGGTGCTGCTCTGGGGAAAAAAATCTCCAGTGAGAGGTGTCCCAACTCTAGCTACCCACTAAGTTTAGTCTGGTTTCTCATTCTCCTAGGGTGGATAAGTCTTTTAATTAGTTTATTTCCTCCCAAAGGCAATTTGTCCATGAATCATTGCTAAATAGTGGGTTTGTTGGGGAAAGAAGGGCCTAAACTTTCTCAATCTGCCATTTTGCTGATATATGGAAAGGATTTTGTTTTATACACTAATGACTGTTTTTAGATATTTTCTGACATCATTCATCATTCAGTTTGGTCCACTGACCTCTAAAAAAAATAAAATAAAATAAAAATTAGATAGCAATTCAAGGCTGTGGTTCAGAGGTTGACAAGGAAGCCCAGATAATGCCAGAGTTCATGGAATTATTCTGCAGAGAAAGTCTGAGGTTAGACAGGAATTGGGTCACAATAGAACAGCCCTGGACAAAATATTGATTTCTCAAAGTGGAGCATATGGTCCCTTCCAAAAATAATCTGTGCATTTATTTCTCTAGGCTTTTCTAAGACCTTTGATATTACCAAAAGTGAGATCTTGGAACCAAAGATTGTTAAAAGAGTCCTTCTATAAACAGAAATGATGAGGTATTTAAAACTACCATCTTGTTCGGCCATTGCCTAGAAGTCACAATGAGAAGGACATTGCCTTTGCTACCTGTGTTCACTTCTTTCATGGGGCAAAGATTCCCTTGAAAAGAGTTTGACACAGCATTTCAGCTAACCATACTCCTAACACATGGCCAACAAGTTCTTTTCATGAGGGTTGGTCTTGCTGGTACATGTATTTGTCTTCCACACTAACAAATGTAAAAAATTAAATTATTGTTCTCTTCAGCATGATCAAAATTGTAGCTTATGTAGATTAAATGTTTAAACATAAAAAGCAAAATTTTAAACCTTTTAGAAGAAAATGTGAAAATGCCACTTTATGTTAAGTATATAGGTAAGAGTTTCTTAAATAACAACAGCCAACAGAAACTTTGAGAAACGTGACTGTACAAAAATTACTTTTAAATGTTTGTACATCTAAAACATAATATATAAAGTAAAAAAAAAAAAGACATTTAAATTAATATAAGCGACAAAGCTTTCATAGCCAAACTATGTAAAAACCTTTACTTACCTATAAGGAAAATTCAATGCTATAGGAAAATAGATAAAATATATGTATATATAAATCTATGATAAAACCATAAAGTAACACAATTTATAATCATATAGTTATAAAATTTAAAATTTATAAGGAAGTAGAAATACATATAATACTCTCCTGGTGAAAGTATGAATTGCTACAACCATTTTGCAGAGCAAATTATTAATTTGACGATGTACACGGTCTATAATTTAGAAATTTTACTCCTACCAATATATCCCATAACAGCTGTTTTCGGTCCAGGTCATTGATTAAATTTATATGAGGAGTTCCTGGAAAATAAAAATAAATAACAAATTCTTAACCCAAAACAATTAAATTAGAATCTCTAGAAATGAAAATTTGCTATTTTTGTCATAATCTCCAGATAATTCTAATGTACATGAAACTTTGAGAAACAATGCAATGGAAATGTATTTATAGTAGCACTCTCTATAATACAGGTATATGGCAAATATATAATTATATATGGTAAATATTTGAGGAAAAATAAATGACAAAAGGATAGAACATGGAAGCATGTTTTATTTATGTAATTATATTAAGTAGTATTGTGTAATTATATTAATTAGTATTAGTATTAGTAATACTAGTATTAGTATTAGTAATTATATTAAGTAGTATTATATTAATTATATTAAGTAGTATATTAAGTAGTATTAGTAATTATATTAAGTAGTATTATGGAATTTAATGAACTAGTAATACACATATAAATATAAATTAAGCTCATAAACTTTAGTGTGTAAAAATAACTTGTAGAAGAAAACATGGCATAATGTAGTTTATAAAAATGTTTCAAATATGTAGAATATTTCTTACTTTGCAAAATTCCAATATGTATGAATTTCATTTAACATGGTTTTGTCAACGAATATCTGCCACTCTACAATGTAATTCAAATTTCAGTTACTATGATGTATATCAACCATAAATAATTATGTGAAGTACAAACTTCAGTGCTAGCTCTTCTGATTACAATTCACTGAAATGTATATCATGATCAATGACTTACACAATTCAAACTTTAGCTACCATGGCATATGAACCATAAATAATTACATAAAGTGAAAACTTTCCTGCTACTTGTTTTGTCCATGATTCAGCATATAAATACCAAATGTGCATCCTGATCAGTGACCAATCACATCACTTCTTTCAAAATATGTGTGTGATTGGTCACTGTGCATTTGTTATTCAGTTTGTGCGGAGACAAAATGCAGAGTTGGGTAGTCTTTTTGTATTCAAGTGATAAACTCACATGACATTTTACAAAAATGGATAATCTTGAAAGAGAATCAGCAAATAATCATAAAAGTGCAGCTAATAAATAAAATGTAATACTGTAGGAAGTAAAATTCAAATACAGTTTTTTAAATTTATTTTTTATTTATTTATTTTTTTATTTTATTTTATTATTTTTTTAAATTATACTTTAAGTTCTAGGGTACGTGTGCATAACGTGCAGGTTTGTTACATATGTATACTTCTGCCATGTTGGTGTGCTGCACCCATCAACTTGTCAGCACCCATCAACTCGTCATTTACATCAGGTATAACTCCCAATGCAATCCCTCCCCCTCCCACCTCCTCCCTTCCCGTGATAGGCCCCAGTGTGTGATGTTCCCCTTCCCGAGTCCAAGTGATCTCATTGTTCAGTTCCCACCTATGAGTGAGAACATGCAGTGTTTGGTTTTCTGTTCTTGCGATAGTTTGCTGAGAATGATGGTTTCCAGCTGCATCCATGTCCCTACAAAGGACACAAACTCATCCTTTTTTATGGCTGCATAGTATTCCATGGTGTATATGTGCCACATTTTCTTAATCCAGTCTGTCACTGATGGACATTTGGGTTGATTCCAAGTCTTTGCAAATACAGTTTTAACAGAAATAAACGACCATGGGAGTGTTGACAATTCTGCCTTTTAAGGGACTCTGGACTCTGTATATAAACCTAGAGAAATGGGGTGAAAGCAAACTTATTAAAACAAATGAAAAAATTGATTGTGAGGAAAACAATGTAGATCTCTCAGAGGAAGTGACACCAGCCAATACATTCACATTAAGGCAAATTGTTTAGATATTTTATGACATTTATAATCCAATAAACAAAAAATAAAATGTCAGAAGTTGATTTGGCCTTAAAATGTGACAGTTGCCAAGACATAGAAAAGATGCTTACTCTGTATCATAATCTATGTAATGAGAAGAATGCTAGCGCTTCTCAAAGCCTATTTTTAATACAGAAATAAAGCATTTTTAATTATCAATGTTTCTTGTCTTTTAAACTACACTGTTGTAAATTAATATTTGTTTTACTAGCTTTTATCATTTCCCTACACATTTGTCACCAACAGTAGACAAAATTTAAATGTTGTGACAAAATTTTTTTTTAAATTGTGAAAAAATTATACTGCTTCTATTGATTATAAAGATTGCTTTCATGGTTTCAGTCTGTAGCGCCATTATTATGGCCCTACACTGTCATACAAAATGACAGTTACACATATAGGTATATGCAGGTATATATGTATGTATGTGTATATGCGTATTAATCAAATATTTATTAAAATTGTTCAATGTACATAAAATTTTAAGATATCATGGGAAATATCAAATTCAGAATAATATATATTTGCCAATTGTGACTTTAAATGGGCTGAAACCAGGTAATTAGTATTGAGAAGAGAAACACACATAGATTCTATTGCATTTTTCATTTTTTATCTTATGATTATACCAATATGATTATACCAATGTTCATTATACTATTCTTTATGCATTTTGGAGTTTCCAAATTATTGTGTAATTTTTGTTGAGAAAATAAAATAGAAAAATAGGGTTGTCTTCTTTCAGTCATTTTACTCTTTGTGTATACACCATTAATACAAGAGCCTAATTACTTTGTTCTATATTTTCAGTGATAATCAAAATCACTAATATAAGAGGTTTCAGTGACTAATCTAGTTAATATTTTTTTTTTCAAATTAAAGTGATGTAGTTTGATGTCATGAGTTGAATTTTGCTGAAGTAATGCTCATTCTTTAGTACCCCAAATAGGAAAATTATAGTGCTTTAAAAAGAGAAGAAGAAAATGAAGAAAATTTTAAAAATGAGGAATTGTGGGAAATGTTTTAATTTCTTTAGTTGTAATGAAGAACAAATATAATGGCGTTATCATAATCTACAGTCTAATGTTTAAAAACCTAATCTATGCTTATAATTCTAAAACTCTAGATGTAAGGCTTCCTCAAAGGTAGAAAAATAATCATAGTCAGTGGTTTAAATATTTTCACTTAGAATTTGAAGAATATTATTGCTTTGACTTTGGAAAGAGAGTCTCAGAAATTGTCACATAATTTTTAAAAAATGTGACGTACTTGATCAGGACCAAAATTTTGAGAAAGAAAAGTCAGAAGACACTAACATATAATAAACAGACTGTCCATATACATGGTGAAGAAGAACCCAACTAACAAACTGAATTATGTTAACAATTGGGCTAATCCTTCATGAAAGGTGCAGAAAAACTCTAGAGTGAAATAGACAGAATATCAGAAAATTGTGCAACTGAAAAGAGAAAAATGATAACTTGAAATATCTGAAAAAGCACAAACAAAAAAGATACCATGTGAAAGAAGGTAAGAAAAAAGGGTGTTAGTTTTGTTACAATAGTGGAGAGGTTTGCTCAATGTCCTAACAGTAATTTTAAATCTAGTAAAGGAAAAATATTCACGAGGGATCAGTCACTTTTGGATATATCAGTTTTATTTGAGACTTTGGAACAGTAGCTTTGGTAGAACAAACAATAATAGCTGAGAATAAGAACTAAAGAAAGATTTTCCAACTTTGGTAAATGTGGAATTAAATTGGAAGATGCAACTGGGAGTCAAGGATTAGGCAAAGATTTTGGGAAGGAGGTAAGGGCAGAATCCAGATGGCGGGTACGACAAATCAGTAGAAGAATCAAAGACTTTGCTAGGGCTGAAGAAATGCAGAGAGAAGAAGAACAAGGAGTGATTTGGGGAAAATTGTCTCATCTATCTATCTATCTATCTATCTATCTATCTATCTATCTAATCTATCTATCTTAGGGGACTTCAAAAATTTCATGGAGAAGTGAAGTTAAAAGAGAAAATTTTTTTAACTTAACTCTATTTCTCAAGTTCCACAAAGTTCAAGACACTTTTGTAAGCGATGATGCTAGCTATTAAATATATCCCTAAAGATGAGAGTCCTGAGAATTTAACCTTGTCAATGCAGTCTTTTTTATATTGTTGATTGAGGAAAAATGAATTTCTTTTAAAGATTTTTTAAGATTAGGAAAAAAAGTCAGAATGAGACAAATATGGATGGCAAAATGTATACCTAAGGATTTCCCAATGAAACTTGCAAAAGTGCTCTTGTTTGATGGAAGAATGAGCAGCAGCATTGTCATAGTGGAGAACAACTTTCTGTCGATGCTTTCTCAGACATTTTTCAGTTAAAGCTTCAGCTAATTTTCTCAAAACATTCTCATAATAAGCAGATATTAAACTGTTCTTTGGCCCTGCAGAGAGTTCACAAGCCAAATTCCTTGAGCATCCCAGAGTAACTGTTGCCATGAACTTCGCTCAGGACCAGTCTACTTTTGCTTTAACTGGACCACTTCACCTCTTGGTAGTAGTCACGGCTTTGATTGTGCTTTGTCTTTAGGATTGTGCTGGTAAAGCCATGTTTCATCTCTTGTTACAATTCTTGGATGCTTCAAGGTCTTGATCTCATTTGTGTAAAATTTCCATTGAAAACTTTGCTGTTGTCTGCAGCTGATTTTGGTCCTATGGCTTTAGCATACATGGAATGGAAAAGCTGAACAACTTTAATTTTTTAGTCAGAATTGTGTAACCTGAACCAGTGGAGATGTTTCTGGTGTTGGCTATTGTTTCTGCTGTTAATCATCACTCTTTTTCTGTTTGAGTATGAACAAGATGAATATTTTCTTCGTAGATTGATGTAAATGGTGCACCACTACAGGCTTCACCTTCAACATTGTTTCAGCCCTTCTTAAAGTGAGTTATCTATTTCAAAACTGTTTATTTCTGGGGTATTGTCCCTATAAAGGTTTGTAAGGTGTCAATGATGTCAGCATTGTTTTACCCAAGTTTCACCATCAATTTGATGTTTGTTCTTGCTTACATTTTAGCAGATATATTAGGCTGTTCCTGCATTGCTATAATGATATACCTGAAACTAGGTAATTCATAAAGAAAAATGGTTTAATTTTCCAACTGTTCTGCAGAAATTACAGGATGCCTGGTGCTGGCATCTGCTTAGCTTCTGGAGAGATTTCAGGAAGCTTAAAATCATGGCAGAAGGTGAAGCAAGAGCAGGCAGATCATATGACAAAAGCAGGAGAAAGAGAGAGAGAGTAATAAGGGGGAGGTGCCACACACTTTTAAATAACCAGATCTCATGTTAACTCAGAGCAAGAGCTCACTCATCACCACGGATGGTCTAAGCCATTCATGAGGGATCTGCCTCATGATCCAAACACCTCCCAGCAGGCACCACCTCCAGCACTGATGATTACAATTCACCATGATATTTGAGTAGGGATAAATATCCAAACATTTTTTTAGCAGAATTTATGTTCCTCTGAGAGAAGCTCTTTTCAGATTGAGGTCTTATCCTTATCAGTGCCTCAAACTAACTCCTCTTCAGACTTATAACAAGTTAGTACTAGTTTATTTTGTTGTAAAACATGTTTGAAATTCGTGCATGGTTTTATCATAATATACATTTTCCATGAATTTTCAAAAACCCTTCATTTTTCGTGAACTTTTTGAAGACTCTTCATGTATATACTTGTGTGTGATATATATATATGCATGGGCTTGTTTTAAATATGGCATTCAATTATTTCAATTATTGGAAATTAAATTATCAGTGTTGATTGGACTATGCTTCTAGACACATCTAACAAAATTAAAAATTCAGCCTTAAAATGGAAATCCCAGAACATGGAAACTTCCCCATAGTAAAGGTCAATTAATACACTTTAAATACATAAAATTGAAACCAAAAATAAGAAATGAGCCCCAATAAGAGTCCGAGGCTTGGAGATCTCATCTTTTCAATTAAAAAAATGCAAAGCAAGATTATTTAATTTAAGCCTCTAAGGAGAAGAATTACATGTATGTGGTTTTTTGTTCCCCAAGGCATGGCAGTCTTAGAAAGATAATAATCCTCTTGACAGGAAAATTATTCTTAATGAGCTTTAAGTACACACATGGTAGCATTAGGCTGGAACACTTCTTTTTGTCCTCTTCTCTTTCTTTCTCTCATTTTCTTTTATTATAAGCCTTGCCCTAACTTTTACTCTCTTTGCTCGATTTCCGCTTTATAGGTATTTCCTACAATTCTTTTTTTTTTTTTTTTTTTTTTTTTAGTAGCCATCTGGGCACAGAATATAAATTATGCATGTAATTTTGACCTCTTTTTTTAGTTAGATACTGTTGCACAAGAAAATAGATAAAATGATTATGCAGTGGTCATGTTGAGTTTAACAAATTGCTGATGATTTTCTCAATTTTTTGGTGTTGGTTATTTATATTTTTCCATGTGCTCTTTGTATTTTGCAAAATTGAAATGAGAGAACATGACATGGTTTGATGGTGTCACCACCAAATCTCATCTTGAGTTGTAACTCCCACAATTCTCACATGTTGTGGTGTGGGAGGAACCTGGTGGGAGGTAATTGAATTATTGGGGCGGGTCTTTCCTGCATTGTTCTCGTGATAGTGAATGAGTCTCATGAAATATGATGATTTTGAAAAGATGAGTTCCCACAAGCTCTCTTTTTGCCTGCTGCCATCCATGTAAGATGTGACTTGCTGCTCCTTCCCTTCCAACATGATTGTGAAGCCTCCCCAGTCTTGTGGAACTTTAAGTCCAATAAATCTCTTTCTTTTGTACATTGCCCAGAGTTGGGTATGTCTTTATCAATAGTGAAAAAGGGCCAATACAGGACACATGACATGGGGATATGCAAGTTAGAAATTGCTTAAGGAGTGGTTCCAAGATGGCCAAATAGGAACAGCTCCAGTCTACAGCTCCCAGCGTGAGCAATGCAGAAGACGGGTGATGTCTGCATTTCCAGCTGAGGTACTGGGTTCATGTCACTGGGGCTTATTGGACAGCAGGTGCAGGACAGTGGGTGCAGCCCACCGAGTGTGAGCCTAAGCAGGGCAAGGCATTGCCTCACCTGGGAAGTGCAAGGGGTCAGGGAATTCCCTTTCCTAGTCAAGTGAAACTGTGACAGAGGGCACATGGAAAATTGGGTCACTCCCACCCTAATACTGCGCTTTTCCAATAGTCTTAGCAAACGGCACAACAGGAGAATATATCCCGCGCCTGGCTCAGAGGGTCCCACGCCCACGGAGCCTCGCTCACTGCTAGTACAGCAGTCTGAGAAGGAACTGCAAGGTGTCAGCAAGGCTGGGGGAGGGGCGCCCGCCATTGCTGAGACTTTAGTAGGTAAACAAAGTGGGCCAGGAAGCTCGAACTGGGTGGAGCCCACCACAGCTCAAGTAGGCCTGCCTCGCTCTGTAGACTCCATCTCTGGGGGCAGGGCATAGCCAAACAAAAGGCAGCAGAAACCTCTGCAGACTTAAATGTCCCTGTCTGACAGCTTTGAAGAGAGTAGGGGTTCTCCCAGCACAGAGTTTGAGATCTGAGAATGGTCAGACTGCCTCCTCAAGTGGGTCTCTGACCCCCGAGTCACCTAACTGGGAGGCAGCCCCTAGTAGGGGCAGACTGACACCCCACATGGTCAGGTACTCCTCTGAGACGAAGCTTCCAGAGGAACGATCAGGCAGCAATATCTGCTGTTCAGCAATATTTGCTGTTCTGCAGCCTCCGATGCTGATATTCAGGCAAACAGGGTCTGGAGTAGACCTACAGCAGACTCCAAAGACCTGTAACTGAGGGTCCTGACTGTTAGAAGGAAAGCTAACAAACAGAAAGGACATCCACACCAAAACCCCATATTTACATCACCATCATCAAAGACCAAAGGTAAATAAAACCACAAAGAAGGAGGAAAAACAAAGCAGAAAAGCTAAAAATTCTAAAAATCAGAGTGCCTATTCCCCTCCAAAGGAACGCAGCTCCTCGCCAGCAATGGAACAAAGCTGGATGGAGAATGACTTTGACGAATCGAGAGAAGAAGGCTTCAGACGATCAAACTTCTCTGAGCTAAAGGAGGAGGTTTGAACCCATAGCAAAGAAGTTAAAAATCTTGAAAAAAGATTAGACAAATGGCTAACTAGAACAACCAGTGTAGGGAAGTCCTTAAATGAACTGATGGAGCTGAAAACCATAGCACAAGAACTACGTGATGAATGCACAAGCTTCAGTAGCCGATTTGATCAACTGGAAGAAAGGGTATCAGTGACTGAAGGTCAAATGAAAGAAATGAAGCGAGAAGAGAAGTTTAGAGAAAAAAGAGTAAAAAGAAATGAACGAAGCCTCGAAGAAATATGGGACTATGTCAAAAGACCAAATCTATATTTGATTGGTGTACCTGAAAGTGACGGGGAGAATGGAACCAAGTTGGAAAACACTCTACAGGATATTATCTTCCCCAACCTAGCAAGGCAGGCCAACATTCAAATTCAGGAAATACAGAAAACGCCACAAAGATACTCCACAAAAAGAGCAACTCCAAACACATAATTGTCAGATTCACCAAAGTTGAAATGAAGGAAAAAATGTTAAGGGCAGCTATTGAGAAAGGTCAGGTTACCCACAAAGGGAAGCCCATCAGACTAACAGCAGATTTCTCCGCAGAAACTCTACAAGCCAGAAGAGAGTGGGCCAATATTCAACACTATTCAAGAAAAGAATTTTCAACCCAAAATTTCATATCCAGCCAAACTAAGCTTCATAAGTGAAGGAGAAATAAAATCCTTTACAGACAAGCAAATGCTAAGAGATTTTGTCACCACCAGGCCTGCCCTACAAGAGCTCCTGAAGGAAGCATTAACATGGAAATGAACAACTGGTATCAGCCATTGCAAAAACATGCCAAATTGTAAAGACCATCAATGCTAAGAAGAAACTGCATCAACTAACGAGCAACATAACCAGCTAATATCATAATAACAGGATCAAATTCACACGTATCAATATTAACTTTAAATGTAAGTGGGTTAAATGCTGCAATTAAAAGACACAGACTGGCAAATTCGATAAAGAGTGAAGACCCATCAGTGTGCTGTATTCAGGAGACCCATCTCACATGCAGAGACACACATAGGCTCAAAATAAAAGGATGGAGGAAGATCTGCCAAGCAAATGGAAAAGAAAAAACACAGGGGTTGCAATCCTAGTCTCTGATAAAACAGACTTGAAACCAACAAAGATCAAAAGAGAAAAGGCTATTACATAATGGTAAAGGGATCAATTCAACAAGAAGAGCCAACTATCCTAAACACATATGCACCCAATACAGGAGCACCCAGATTCATAAAGCAAGTCCTGAGAGACCTAAGAAGAGACTTAGACTCCCATACAATAATAGTGAGAGACTTTAACACCCCACTGTCAACATTAGACAGATCAACGAGACGGAAAGTTAAAAAGGATATCCAGGAATTGAACTCAGCTCTGTACAAAGCGGACCTAATAGACATCTACAGCACTCTCCACCCCAAATCAACAGAATGTACATTCTTCTCAGTACCACATCGCACTTATTCCAAAATTGACCACATAGTTAGAAGTAAAGCACTCCTCATAGACATCTACAGCACTCTCCACCCCAAATCAATAGAATATACATTCTTCTCAGTACCACATTGCACTTATTCCAAAATTAACCACATAGTTAGAAGTAAAGCACTCCTCAGCAAATGTAAAAGAACAGAAATAATAACAAACTATCTCTCAGACCACAGTGCCATCAAACTAGAACTCAGGATTAAGAAACTCACTCAAAACTGTTCAACTGCATGGAAACTGAACAACCTGCTCCTGAATGACTACTGGGAACATAACAAAATGAAGGCAGAACTAAACATGTTTTTTGAAACCAATGTTAACAAAGGTACGACATACCAGAATCTCTGGTACACATTTAAAGCAGTATGTAGAGGGAAATTTATAACACTAAGTGCCCACAAGAGAAAGCAGGAAAGATCTAAAATTGACACCCTAACATCACAATTAAAAGAACTAGAGAAGCAAGAGCAAACACATTCAAAAGCTAGCAGAAGGCAAGAAATAACTAAGATCAGAGCAGAACTGAAGGACATAAAGACACAAAAAACCCTTCAAAAAACCAATGAATCTAGGAGCTGGTTTTTTGAAAATATCAACAAAACTGATAGACTGCTAGCAACACTAATAAAGAAGAAAAGAGAGAAGAATCAAATGGATGCAATAAAAAATGATAAAGGGGATATCACCACTGATCCCACAGAAATACAAACTACCATCGGAGAATACTATAAACACCTCTATGCAAATAAACTAGAAAATCTAGGAGAAATTGATAAAACCCTGGACACATATATCCTGCCAAGACTAAACCAGGAAGAAGTTGAATCCCTGAATAGACCAATAACAGGATCTGAAATTGAGGCAATAATTAATAGCCTACCAACCAAAAAAAGTCCAGGACCAGACAGATTCACAGCTGAATTCTACCAGAGGTACAAGGAGGAGCTGGTACCTTTACTTCTGAAACTATTCCAATCAATAGAAAAAGAGGGAATCCTCCCTAACTCATTTTATGAGGCTACCACCATCCTGATACCAAAGCCTGGCAGAGATACAACGAAAAAAGAGAATTTTAGACCAATATCCTTGATGAACGTCGATGCGAAAATCCTCAATAAAAAACTGGCAAACTGAATCCAGCAGCACATCAAAAAGCTTATCCACCATGATCAAATGGGCTTCATCCCTGGCATGCAAGGCTGGTTCAAAATACACAAATCATTATAGGTAATCCAGCATATAAACAGAACCAAAGACAAAAACCACATGATTATCTCAATAGAGGCAGAAAAGGCTTTTGACAAAATTAAACAGCCCTTCATTCTAAAAACACCCAATAAACTAGGTACTGATGGGACGCATCTCAAAATAATAAGAGCTATTTATGACAAACCCACAGCCAATATCATACTGAATGGACAAAAACTGGAAGCATTCCATTTGAAAACTGGCACAAGACAGGGATGCCTTCTCTCACCATTCCTATTCAACATAGTGTTGGAAGTTCTGGCCAAGGCAATCAGGCAGGAGAAAGAAATAAAGGGTATTCAGATAGGAAAAGAAGAAGTCAAAGAGTCCCTGTTTGCAGATGACTTGATTGTATATTTAGAAAACCCAATCGTCTCAACCCAAAATCTCCTTAAGCTGATAAGCAACTTCAGCAAAGTCTCAGGATACAAAATCAATGTGCAAAAATCACAAGCATTCTTATACACCAATAACAGACAGCCAAATCATGAGTGAACTCACATTCACAATTGCTTCAAAGAGAATAAAATACCTAGGAATTCAACTTAAAGGTGATGTGGAGGATCTCTTCAAGGAGAACTAAACACCACTCCTCAACAAAATACAAGAGGACACAAACAAATGGAAGAACATTCCATGCTCATGGACAGAAGAATCAATATCGTGAAAATTGCCATACTGCCCAAGGTAATTTATAGATTCAATGCCATCCTCATCAAGCTACCAATGACTTTTTTCACAGAATTGGAAAAAACTACTTTGAAGTTCATATGGCATGAAAAAAGAGCCTGCATTGCCAAGACAATGCTAAGCAAAAACAAAGCTGGAGGCATCATGCTACCTGACTTCAAACTATACTACAAGGCTGCAGTAACCAAAACAGCATGGTACTGGTATCAAAACAGAGATATAGACCAATGGAACAGAATAGAGCCCTCAGAAATAAAATCACACATCTACAACCATCTGATCTTTGACAAACCTGCCAAAAACAAGAAATGGGGAAAGGATTCCCTATTTAACAAATGGTGCTGTGAAAACTGGCTAGCCATACGTAGAAAGCTGAAGCTGGATCCCTTCCTTACACCTTATACAAAAATCAACTGAAGATGGATTAAAGACTTAAATGTTAGACCTAAAACCATAAAAACCCTAGAAGAAGACCTAGGCAATACCATTCAGGACATAGGCATGGGCAAGGGCTTCATGACTAAAACAGCAAAAGCAATGGCAACAAAAGCCAAAATAGACAAGTGGGATCTAATTAAACTAAAGAGCTTCTGCACAGCAAAAGAAACTACCATTAGAGTGAACAGGCAACCTACAGAATGGGAGAAAATTTTTGCAATCTACTCATCTGACAAAGGGTTAATATCCAGAATCTATGAAGGATTCAAACAAACTTACAAGGAAAAAAAAAACAAACAACCCCATCAAAAAGTGGGCAAAAGATATGAACAGACACTCTCAAAAGAAGACATTTATGCAGCCAACAGACACATGAAAAAATGTTCATCATCACTGGCCATCAGAGAAATGCATATCAAAACCACAATGAGATACCTTCTCACACCAGTTAGAATGGTGATCATTAAAAAATCAGGCAACAAGAGGTGCTGGAGAGGATGTGGAGAAATAGGAACACTTTTACACTGTTGGTGGGACTGTAAACTAGTTCAACCATTGTGGAAGATGATTCCTCAAGGATCTAGAACTAGAAAAAGCATTTGACCCAGCTGTCCCATTACTGGGTATATACCAAAAGGATTATAAACCATGGTGCTATAAAGACACATGCACACATATGTTTATTGTGGCACTATTCACAATAGCAAAGACTTGGAACCAACCCAAACATCCATCAATGATAGACTGGATTAAGAAAATGTGGCACATATACACCATGGAATACTATGCAGCCATAAAAAAGGATGAGTTCATGTCCTTTGTAGGGACATGGATGAAGCTGGAAGCCATCATTCTCAGCAAATTATCGCAAGGACAAGAAACCAAACACTGCATGTTCTCACTCATAGGTGGGAATTGAACAATGAGAACACTTGGACACAGGAAGGGGAACATCACACACTGGGGCCTGTTGTGGGGTCGGGGGTGTGGGGAGGGATAGCATGAGGAGATATGCCTAATGTAAATGACAAGTTAATGGGTGCAGCACACCAACATAGCGCATGTATACATATGTAACAAACCTGCACATTGTGCACATGTACCCTAGAACTTAAAGTACAATAAAAAAAAAAAAGAAAGAAATTGCTTAAAGAATGGTTCTAGGAAAAGACATGTACAGTGCCTCTCATTGTGAAAAAAGTGATTCTGGAAAGATACTCCTCAATAAGCCATCTCTGTCTGAGATGAAGAAACGAAACAAAACAGAGAGAGGTAGATGGCAATTTTATTCTTGGATATTGAATTTTCTGTGTAAATGTGATAAGAAAGATTATTTTTGTTACATTTTAGGGAACATAGCATTTAGTAATAGCAGGAAATTTTCAATGGTTACTTTTTTTTACCTTATAAAATTTGATAATATCCTGCTGGCGTTTTTGCTTTCATGACATTGATATTAACTATATATTATGCCAAGGATATTGTAATCCCAACACTTTGAGGTGCTGAGGCATCTGGATTTCTTGAGGCCAGAAGTTAGAGACCAACCTGGCCAGCATGGTGAAATCCCATCTGTACTAAAAATACAAAAATTAGCTGGGTATGGTGGTGTGCACCTGTAATCCCAACTACTTGGGAGATGGAGGCAGGAGAATTGCTTGAACCTGGGAGGTGGAGGTTACTGTGGGCCGAGATCATGACACTGCACTCCAGGCCAGAAAACAGAACAAGACTCTTGTCTCAAAAATAAATAAATAAAATATGATGCCATGGAAAAGTAAATTATTCTAGTGAGTTTAGTAGAATCATACACATGAGCAATATTTAAGGTGAAAAGTAGAATAGGGAGTGATTATCCTTAGACAAAAAAAAAAAAAAAAAAAAAAAAAAATTCACAGAAGAAATTGAGAGGTCCATGGAGGCTGAAAGGATGGATATAGAAATGAAACAGCCAATGTAACTTAGGAATGGACTATACCTCATTCATGTGGATGACTCTGTATCCTTGGCAAGTTGGACACAGGGCTGAGCACCTCTTCAATGTGCCCAGAAGTTTTGATTGATACAGAATTGTAAGACATATATATTTTATTGCACATGTTAGAAGATAGGTAATGGGTGGAGAGTCCATCACCAGATGTGTTTGTTTTTTATAGTCTGGGCATCCTCTATATTTTTCCATTGATATGATTTTAATCTTTTCGACTTTGATTCACAGGCTTCAATTTATTTCTTAGAAAACGATCAATCTTCTCCAAAGTCTATATCCATATTTGCATATCCTCCCTTAAAAAGGGCCATTTAATTACTAGTCCCTATCCTCCCAAGCAGAATACCTTATTAAAAATATATTACAATTATTAGAAAACCTGGGTTTTATTAATGATAATAAGTGTGACTTCTTTTGATTATTTTCTTTCTTGAGTAAAGTAGCAATGCCCCAAATGATGAGCAAATACTTGTCTTTTGAATCCACTTCTTTGTAGGGTCAAAATAATAAAATGCTAAACCCGTAGTGAGAGCTCAAGACAGCGGGTTTTTTTTTTTTTTTTGGTTTAGTTTCTTTGATGAGGATAGAATTCAAAAGGAATTTTTATTGTGCCCAAGTAAGGGACAAATGAACAGTAAATTCATTCTATTATTTCATTAACAATGTTCTTAGGCAGAACCTCTGTTGATGTAGAGATGGTGTTTCTGAGGAGCAACATAAATGTGATATATAACCTTGAGGTAGAGCTAAATTTCTGTGTTTCACGGATACTAGGGGAAATATGAGCTGGAGAGAAGGAAAGGTACACAATTATTAGTGATCGTACAGGCAGAGGGAACCATGGAGAACAGATATATTGGATGGAAGTGTTTTAAAACTTACATACTCTATGGTCTGTGACAAACCTCCATACGTGTTCCTTATAAAATCATTAGCAAAGCCTAAGAAGAAAAGTCAAAAGTAGCAGATGTGTTTAGAATGTGGTTAGATTTTGTGGAAAGCTTTTTAAGGACCAGGGTCTGTGCACTCTTTTTTATCAATGTGAAACTGAATTAGACTATTAGAAAAAGATCCCAGCGGATCTCAGGATAAAAACGCTACACTAGATTTCTAGTGGAGAGTTGATAGTTTGTGTTATTTTAAAGACAAAGTTTTGACTTCCAATAATGGGACCAAAAGCAGATTTTATTATATCCTAATAACTGGGCTTTGCAAAGAGAAATCAGTGTCACATAAATAAGTAAAATAGAGGATATCTTTAACCCTTCCTGCTGCCCTATTCTGACCTTGCAAAGAGAAAATATGGTGGAACTCCAACACAAAGCGGAGAAAAGAATTTCAGCTTATCACCTCTACAAACAAGAATGGACCATAGTCTGAGGTCAGGGAAGAGTTAGGTTTAATTTTGAAAGACTATGGGTGCCCTGAGACATGAAACTTGCCTCGCCTACTGAAACGAGGAAAAATAATTTTACCAAAAGTTTGTACTGTATCCAGGAAAATCCCACAATACAAACTAGCATGTCCTGCTACGTTAGGCAGTCTTTAAGAGATGCTCAATGAGAGCTCATTTCAATAGTTTTCAAATATTTTCCAAATGCATTACTAAGTAATTTTTTATGCTATTGCTAAGTGGCACTTTTTATTTTATTTCAATTGGTGATGTTGTGTAGTTAGCATTTATAGATAAAATAATTTTTTTTAATGGTAAACTTACCCTTGCTAAATTCACTTTTTAGTTTTAATAACTTTTTAGGAGGATTCTTTGAACTTTCTACATAGGTGACAATAATATCTAAGAACAAAGAGAGTTTTAGTTCTTTTTTAATCTGTATGCCAGTTAATTTTTTATCTTGCCTTATTGTACTGCTAGCAAGCTTCAATACAATGTCGAATAAACACTGAGAGAGAATTCTCCTTGCCTCATTCTGAAACAAAATAATAGGTATAAAGTTGTTGATAATATTCTCTTGTTATCCTTCTACTAATAATTTCTATAACAACTATAGTGTTGGTATCTTTCTCATTCCTGATATTGTTAGATTCTTATTTATTCTGGTTAGAAGTTTATCGATCTTATAATTTTCTCAATGAATCAGTTACTGTTGGTTTTTAAAATTATTTATTTGTTTTCCATTTCCTTGATTTCTAATTTTATCTCTATTATTTCCTTTGTTTTGCTTACTTTTGATATAAGTTGATTTTCTTTATTGAATTTTTAAAGTGAAGGCTTAGGTCAGTGATGTGATACTTTCCTTCTTTTTTACTTTAGGAATTTGGGGGCCATAAAATTTTCTTTTAATACTGCTTTAGTTTTGTGAAACAAATTTTATTATGTCATATTTTCATTTTCATTCAGTTCAGTATACTTTCCATTTCCCCTTTTCAATTTCCTTTTTAATCCATACATTGTTGAGGCAAGTGTTATTTAGTTTTGAAATACTTGGGCATTTTTCTGCTAATGATTTTGAAATTAATTTCATCATGGCCAGAGAAAGTACTTAATTTACTTGATTTATTTAAATTTGCTCAGACATTTTAGTTGCTTAAATATGATCTATCTTGATAAATGGTCTTTATGCACTTAAAAAGAATGGGTATTCTGTTCTTGTTGGCTTGATTGTTCTCTTAATACCAATTTATTGATGAAGTTGGTTGACAGCTTTGTTCAAGTTTACTACATCCTTACTAAGATTTTTCCTATTTGTTCTTTCTATTATTTAAAGATGAATCTGAAAATGTATAACCATAATTACGGATCATTCTGTTTATCCTTTCAGTGTAATGTGCTAATGCTTTATGTATTAATGTTCAGTAACGCTACACAGATGTGTTTATATACTTTTGAGGAACTGATACCACTGACATAATTAAATGGTTTTCTTTTTTTGTAATAACATAATTTGTCCGAGATTGATGTAACAGCTCCAGTGTCTGTCTGATTCATGTTGGTATGTAAATATTTTTTATTGTAAATTTTATTGCTTTTTAAATTTATTCAGAAATTTTAAATACTTAGACATTTTATATTTAGTATAATGAGTAATGTGTTTACTTTAAATTTACCATCTTATTATTTGTTTTATAAATGCCCTACCAATTTTTGTTCCCGCTTTCTGAATTTGTTTGAATTGATTGAGTATATTTTATGATTCTGTTTTTACAAGGATTTTTACCTTACTAACCCTACTTCTTTTTCTATTTGTTTTTATTGGTTGTGTTTATGGTTACAGTACAGATTTTTAACATTACTTTTCCATTTAAATTTTCAGGCTTACATAAAATATAAGAACCTTACAATAATACTCCCACTTCCCCTTTTTTGCCATTAGTGATATTATTGATATATCATACATTTTAATTGTGCATATTATTATGAACCATATAATTTGTTGTAATTATGTTTTCAAAAGTCAATCGTTGGGGCTGGGCCTGGTGGCTCACTCCTGTAATCCCGGCACTTTGGGAGGCCAAGGCGGGCGGATCACTAGGTCAGGACTTTGAGAGCAGCCTGGCCAACATGGTAAACCCTTGTCTCTAATAAAAATACAAAAATTAGCTGGGTGTGGAGGCACATACCTGTACTCCCAGCTACTCAGGAGGCTGAGGCAGGAGAATCACTTGAACCTGAGAGATGGAGGTTAAGGTGCTCTGAGATTGCACCACTGCACTCCAGTCTGGGTGGCAGAGCGAGACTCTGTCTCCAAAAAAAAAAAAAAAAAATGTCAATCGCTGGGAGACTTTCATTTCTGGAGAGATGGAATATATACATACATATGTGTGTGTGTGTGTGTGTGTGTTTATAACATAAGGCAAAAATGAACCTAAATCTTGTACAAAATCTTCTCAAAAAGGATAATAGATTTAAATGTAAAACACAAAACCACAAAATTTTCAGAAAAACAGATAAAAATATAGGAAAAATTCTTGGATCTGCGGCTTGGTTAAGAGTCATTAGACATTACACAGTAAAAGTATGAGTCATAAAAGAAAATATCAATGAAGAAATTGGACTTTGTTAAAATTAAAAGGTTTTCTTGTTTAAAAGACTCTGTTGAGAGGACAGAAACACAAACTAAGGAGTAGAAAAACTATCTTAAGTCACATATCTTTCAAAACACTTTCTATCTATAATATTTTTTAAACTAAAAATTTAATAGTAAAAAAAGAGAAGAGACAATCAAGTTAGAAAATGGGATAGAAACACGAAACAAATTCACAAAGAATATACACAGAAAGTAAACACATTAAAAGTTTTTCTACATAACTGGCCATCAAGGAAATTAAAATTCATAATGAGATATCACTATACATATATTAGAATAATTTATATATATAGGCTATATATATATGGGTTCTCTAGCGGGTTCTCTGATATATATATATCTCTCTCTCTCATATTCTTACTTTCTCTCATCTCTTTGGTAACTTTTATACTATTCCAGTTAAAAAAATCCTTAGAAGGCAAAAAATCAATAATCTATATACTCCCTCTCTCTCTCTATATATAGATATATATCAACCTTATATTTATGTATCAACACTATGATAAATATCAACACACACACATATATGTATAATGTTCTAATACATGTATAATGATATCTTATTATGAATTTGAATTTGAGTTTGAATATATATGTGTGTGTGTGTGTATATATATGTGTGTGTATATATATAAAAACACACTCCAGGTTCTCTTCCTTATGTATATCCATATATTATATATAGTGTGTATATATATATGTGGAAGAAACTGGAATGTGTTAAGTGCAACAAGCCGGGCACAGAAAAACAAATATAACTTTATCTTGCTTGTGTATTATGTATGGAATTCTAAAAGTATAGTTCATAGAAACAGAGTACTAGGAGCTGTTGCAGGAGCGGAGGATGGATTGGGAAGAGTTTGGTCAAAGAATACAAAATTTCAATTAGGTAGGAAAAATATATTCCAGAAATCAATTTTACAAGATGGTAACTACATTTAATAACAATATGTTGTATAATTGAAAATGTTAAAGAGTAGTTTTTGTTTCTCTTTGTTTGTTTGTTTTTGATGGAGTCTCGCTCTGTTGCCCAGGCTGGAGTGCAGTGGCACGATCTCTGCTTACTGCAACCTCCTCCTCCCAGGTTCAAGTGATTCTCCTGCCTCAGCCTCCCAAGTAGCTGGGATTACAGATGTGCACCACCATGCCTGGCTAATATTTAGTAGAGACAGGGTTTCACCACATTGTCCAGGATGGTCTTGATCTCTTGACCTCGTGATCTGCCCGCCTAGCCTCCCAAAGGGCTGGGATTACAGGCATGAACCACTGCGCCTGGCCTAAAAGAGTAGATTTTAAGTATTCTCACCACAAAGAAATGATAGATATTTGAGGCAGTGCATACATTAATTAGCTTGATGTAGCCATTACACAATATACACATATTTCAAAACACATTGTGCACTGTAAATATATACAATTTTTTTTTGTCAGTTACTATAAAGCAAACAAGCAAGAAAAATTTAAAAAACAACTAAATGCACACTTAACATATGACCTATCAATTCAAGTATTGAATATTTACCCACAGATTTAAAAACTTTGTCTACACACACACACAAAAAAACCCCTATATATAATTGTTCATATCAGCGGTGGTACAACCATACCATAGAATAAATACTATTCAACAATAGAAAAATGAACTACTGATACACTTGGCAATGTAGATAGACATCAAGACTATTATACTGGTGGAAAATAAGCCAACATGGAAAGGTCACTTCCTATATGATTCTATTTATATAACATTCTTGAAATAACAAAATTACAGAGATAAAAACAGATTAATGGTTGCCAAGACTGAGAAACAGTGGAGGGGAATAAATAGGCTTTGACTATGGAGTAGCACAAAGAAGATTGTTGTGGTAAAAAAATAGTTCTGCATGTTGCTTGTGGTCATGGATACATGGATCTACACATATAACAAAGTGACATAGAGCTATATACATATTGTACCAATGTCAATTTCAAGTTTTTTATTGTATTATAATTACATAAAATGTGTCCACTAAGAGAAACTGAGTGAGAGTATGGGGCAAGTATCTGTAACATCTCTGCAACATTGTGTGATTTTCTTAATTATTTCAAAACAAGTTAAAAAGTCAGTTATCTTTAAAGTGATTTAAACCACATGAATTACAAAGAAGCATGAGGAAATGCTTAGGGTGATGTGTGTGTGTTCATTATATTGAGCTCAGTGTTGGTTTTATGATTGCATAGATATGTCAAATCTCAGGAATCTGTACACTTTAAATATGTGAAGTTTCTTGTACATGAGTGATATGTCAATAAAGGAATACATTTGAATACTAACTATGTTCACAGTAGGCTCAGCGTGTGCTCTGAGATTATTCTACTATCGCATCTATTTTTGATATTAAAAAATAGAGGTTTAGAGTGCTGTAATTATTCAAGGTTACAGGACTGGCATTTGGAATGCTTTTAATCTGAAGAGTCTGATCCTAATTTCTATGTTCTCTAACAAATGGTGGACTTCTCCTTTATCACTTCTTACTACAGTAAAATATTTTTTATTTCTTTATTTCATTTTGTTTCCCTTTCAAATCATCTCTGAGAGAGTTTCCAGTGGGTTCTCTGGAATATAAATTGCATATTCTTACTTTTTCTCATCTCTTTGGTAATGTTTATATTATTCCAGTTAAAAAATCATTAGAAGGCAAAAAGTTGTCAAATATTCTCTTTCCTCTTTCTAGCTTAACACTCACCACATTATATACATATTACATATATTATGTAACATTATATATTATTATATTTCCTTATGTTTTACAACAAAAAATGATATAACTGAACATATATTTAATTACTTGTATACTTATAATACATACATAACTTAATAACTATAAATATATATAAGTCTACATAACATACCTTCTTGTCATATTGAGCAAAAAACAAATATGAGCACATCTTTTCTTCTGGTAATAAATTTTTTGTTCATCTCCTGATGGAATCTTATTTCTAAACTCTTCTATCTCAGGCATCACGTCCCATTATCCTGAAACATTCTATGTACTTGCAAAGAATCCTCTATGACCACATTCACAAAAAAAGCTATACACTTTTAATTGACTTTTCTGTTTTTCCAAAGCTTCTTAAGGGCAGCGACTGTTTTTTTCTCTCTCTGAGGCCATTCAGAACACCTGTAGGTATTTAATTTGCTTATTGAGCACCTGCTCGTATTTAATTTACAAATAAAGTGCAAAACCAAATTTTATTATCTCTACTGGCACTTCCTACCATTCCACAAAACAAACCGTAGAAAAATAGACATAAAGAAGAACCAGGCAGACCTTAAGAGAGAGAGAGAATCTATCCTCTGGGTCACTTAAATTTCCACCTCCTGGGGTTCCCATTGAACTTTTGATGCAAGAGGCAGTGTAATTGCTCAGCATGAACTGAATAAAGGAAACACACCTGCTGTACGTGTCTAATCTGATCATGGTCAATGTGACCTTTGAAATCACAGCATTAGACTAAAGATTTTGTCTCATTTCGTCACTGAATTATTTCATTCTCTTCATTTCATGTGTTTTCTTTTTCATATTTGCTATGTATATAACTTCTTAAAAGCTCTAGGGATCTTACATTGGTGATTAGGCTAAAATTGAAGAGTAAGGGAAACTAAAACTGATTAGTATTTTATTTTATTTTGAATAAAACATTTCAAGTTTCTTTTTCCTTTGATCATTCATTATTACATGTCATGGCTTGGTCTTTTCTTGTGTGAACTTTTGTTAATAGACTACATATTTTCTCTTGAGTAACCTTTACTATTCCAAATCTCCATTCTGCAATATATGTATGTGTGTATATATATGTATATATGTTTCACACATGTGTATATATACACATGTGTATATATTTTTAATTAGATGCAGCATGGAAGACAGTACTATCATTAATTTTTTAAAAACTTTTGAAGTTATAGAACAAATATCTCATATGCGTTAACAATTTTTGTAAATAAAATAAACTCCAGGAATGGTGAATCATTTCAGTCATTTGGAAGTTAAAGTCTCAGTCTATGTTAGTGAAATTCACGTTGAGACAACTGTAAGCACATACACTCACACACATATGTACAAAACAAAAGGCTTTTCCTCCCCAGGCTAATTGAAATCTGACAGCAAATTAAATATTTAAAATAATAAACTAGGGCTTATTGTTATAGGATTTATGTCATATAAATAGTTCTCCAGCCGGGCGCGGTGGCTCACGCCTGTAATCCCAGCACTTTGGGAGGCCGAGACGGGCGGATCACGAGGTCAGGAGATCGAGACCATCCTGGCTAACACGGTGAAACCCCGCCTCTACTAAAAATACAAAAACTAGCCGGTCGAGGTGGCGGGCGCCTGTAGTCCCAGCAACACAGGAGGCTGAGGCAGGAGAATGGCGTGAACCCGGGAGGCGGAGCTTGCAGTGAGTGGAGATCCCGCCACTGCATTCCAGCCTGGGCGACAGAGCGAGACTCCGTCTAAAAAAAAAAAAAAAAAAAAAAATTGTTCTTATAGTGTAATAGTTAATTCTGTTACATAAGGTAAGTATTGAAATGTCTGCTATATACAACTGAGCTAGCTGGCTTAAAAGAAACGTTCCACATGATCCATGAATTATTTCTTTCTGGCTTTTATCTCTCAATTTTTTGAGCTTTATGTAGACAATATATTAAAATGGAAAAAAAGTACAGTTTCTAAAGAGGTTTTGGCGTGACTTAATGCATTATATTTTAGTAAAGATTAATTGTTATGCCAACTTACTGAATTTTGGTTAAATTCAGTTGAATTCATTGAAGAATGCTGAAAATGTCTTTGAAATTTTTTATTAGTAAAGAAATCATGCTACATGAGTTATCGTATGGAAATTATAATCCAGTTTTCTTTTACTCTGCAGGGTCCTATTTGAGATTTTCCCAACAGAATAAAAGGGAGATCACTTTATGTTTTCTAAGTTTGCTTTTACCTCTCATACATCCTTAAGATTCTATTTATCTTACTTTAAAAATAAGTATAGCATTAATGTTACCTTCATGATTTCTCTAATTTCTTAACTAAATTATATAAGAAAATTATATGCATATCAAAAGTTTCTTCTAGTTTCCTATAAATGTAAGTTTCTGGTAACCATACAGTTATACGCTTATACAGTTAAATATGTTTTTTTGTTGTCAAGGCAGACATTTAAAATATGTCACACATTTTAATTACTTCTTTCAAATTCATTTTTATTACTGTATAGATTAGTGTGGATATTAAGAATGGGAAGGCCAGAGTCAGGTAGAAAGAATCAAGTTTTTATTTTTCTTTAATATGTATTTTACGTCTATTATGTCCCAGGCACTACAGATCTAGCTACACACTAAAGTCTTCACCCTTAAGGAACTTACATTGTAGTAAGTACTGAAAGCAAAATTTAGAGTTCAGACGCTGTTTGAGATTAATCACTGCTCTAATTCTTATGACACGTGAGACCTCGGGTAATTAAGCTAATCAACTATTCTGAACATCGGTTCCCATCAACTAAAAACTGTGGATAAAATTAGTAGCTAACTCATAGTGTTTTTGTGAGAATGCATGAGCTAATGCATGTAAAACGATTATCAGCTTATAAATAGAAAAAAAATCACATAATGGTGGTTATTAATGAAATGTTAGCTATTTTCCCTGCTATGGCTCATGTATTGCCTAACGGTTTTACATAAAACATATTACCGTAAGATTAGAAAAAACTTTTTAAAAACTTTTGTACAGTTTATAATGTGCAATTATTAAAAATGTTTTCAGCAGTGCAAATAAACTCCTTAGGAAACACTACTGTGTGTTACACATATATTAGAAATAAAATCATCTCTTTCACTTTCTAGAGTTAATTTTCCTGGATACTATAGTGAGGTAATGATTAGTGTTTTTTTTCTTCAGAGGCATGGCATGCTCCAAGCTTTCTCGATTGTGATGGGTTTGAAAGGTATTTAACAGTGCTTGACTATCATCTTCACTGTATGACCCAAAGGACAACACAGTGTGTTCTTTCAGTAATTAAATCTGGAAGCCCTATTATTCATATATGTATTATAAGAATCATTGGCTTTGCATTTGACTTTGAAATAAATAGTGCTTTATTAGAAAAACTTTAAAGCTAAAAATCAATTTCGATGATATGAATGATAAACTAAATGCAACCTACACATATGCTCTCTAAATTAACATAGCTTTTGCTCCATAAAAATTCATATTTGCATTGTTTAGTACGATTGATTACTTAAAAAATAATATTACCATTTATGTTCAAGTAACATTGTTTAACGACCTAGGTTTAATTTTCAATGTCTTACATGTCACCTACAATAATAGGAATATATTATTTTTATAATGACTTTTAAAGACAATGATCTACTCTGAGTCATGATGAAAATAACCACAGAAACAATTTAAAATATAATGAAAAATGGAATACATAATTAATTATGAGTGATGATTAATTTAGGAACCTCACTGTTAATACTGGATGCAAAAAATATACTGATTTTATTTCATGTGTTGCTAATTCTCCATTTGCCACCACCGCCTGTCATTTCTCTTCTCTTCTCAGTGGTGTTATAGGCTGACTCTCTGAGCTCAGTCAACCCGGCTTCCTTGTCTCTGACTTTCAGTTGTGTGTGGAGTGGGGGACAAACTGTTAGGAGACTGATGAACAGGAGAAGAGAGAGGCCAGTGTGAAATCATCCCCAATAAAATTTTATAAAATCAACTAAAGGAGAAATAATAATAAAATTTAAGTAGGCTTATAGCACATCAGCTTGCCCTTTGACCCACTCCCTTGTAGCTAGTCACTGCTTACTACTCTAGCTAAGATGATGTAGCTCTTGTCGCAAGAATCGTGGTTCCTTCTCTGTTCCATAGGTAAAATCTAAGACATGATAAAATAATAAGCTTTCCTTTTGAGTTTCTCCTTTAGTTTTCTCATACTGATAAAACTACCAATGCCCGCTGGTCTGAGGGCCCAGAAAAGAGCTGACTCATGGAAGCATACAGTTTCTATAACCTGTTGATTTTATCCCCATTACTACAAACTATCAACGATCCCAATTTTCCAGCTCCTTGACCTCCATGATCCCCTTAAAAACTCTTGCCCAGAACCCCTTTAGGAGACAGATTTGAGGCTTGAGAATTCCTTGCATCTCCTCCCTCTGCAGCTTATGAGTGTTAACTTCTTTCTTTGCTGCAAACCCTGCTGTTTCGGTGTATTAATATGTTGCTGCACACCAGGCAGGCAAACCCAGCAGTCCTGTAACAAAAATATATCTATCCCTACTCCCTTTCTGTTGTGTTACCATATCTCCTGAAGGTACTGAGTCCCTCTAGGAAGAAGGTTCTAGTTTTGTCTCTGACTCATTTCCTTATAACAATTTCCTATCTTTGCTCCTTCAGATTTAGTAGTGGCAATAGCTTTCTGCTTTTGGTTACTTCCAAGTTGCCTCGACATTTTTTTCTAGTTTATTTAATTCTGTCTACATTTCTGTTACTACCTTCTTCATTAAAATCTCTTTAATTAGCCTTTTTGAGTAGAAATATATTTGTTGCTTGGCTTTCTATTTGTAAACACTGCAAGGTGATGTTGATACTGTTACTGTGTAAAACAATGAAACCTTACTGATAAAAGCAGTGAATCTGAAGCCATAATACCTGGATT
Source organism: Chlorocebus sabaeus (assembly GCF_047675955.1). Lineage (NCBI taxonomy): Eukaryota > Metazoa > Chordata > Mammalia > Primates > Cercopithecidae > Chlorocebus > Chlorocebus sabaeus. Next base: position 118,368,154 of record NC_132911.1, read on the forward strand.
TGAATCCCAGCTTTGTCATAGGCAAATTACTTAAAGACATTGCATCTCATTTTCTCTGTCTATAAATGAGCATGTTAAGTTTGTGCCTGTCTGTGTTAGGTTTTCCAGAGACATTACTGCAATAAGATGGTAGATAGGATAGAAGAGAGAGAGAGAGAGAGAGAGAGAGAGAGAGAGAGAGAGAGAGAGAGAAAATATATATAGAGAAAAGTGTTTTAGGGGAATTATAGATGCAAGCCCCACAATAGGCTGTCTTGCAAGTTGGAGCCCCAGGGATACTTGTAATATGGCTCAGTCCACGTCTGGAAGCCTCAGAACCAGGGAAGCAAATGACATGACTCTCTAACTCTCAGTCGAAGGCCAAAGGCTTGAGAGCCCAGAAATTTCCTGGTGTAAGTTCTGGAGTCCAGAGGACAGAGAACCTGAAGTTCTGATGTCCAAGGCAGGAGAAGAAGGACATTCCAGCTTCAGGAGAGAAAGGGAGAGAAATTGCCCTTCCATTGCCTTTTTCTTCCATCTGGGCCCCCAGACCATTTGATAGTGCCTGTCCACATTAAGGGCTAATTTACCCACTCAGCCATCTGACATACTCACCAATGTCCTCTAGAAACACCCTCACTGACACACTTAGAAATAATGTTTTATCAGCTATTTAGATATACTAATATATTAATATATTAATCCATTCAGACTGACATCCAAAATTAACCAACACACTGTCTCACAGAGTTGTATGAAAAGATTAAATATACTGTCTTACATAAATCATTTTAGTACATACTGAATAATCACTAAATGTTAGCTATTATTTTATTTGTAATAAAATGTAGTTAAATGAAGCAAAAGAAAATTGATGCATTCTAGACATGGTGTAAAATATTTTCTGAGAAGACGTAACACTACTGAAATGTTACTGCAAATAATTGTTTTTCTACAAAGTGGTTCCTATACCCATATTAGATAAAGTATAGTTTGTCAAATGACGGTTTTCTTGGTGCATTTAAAATACCTTCTAAAACAAATGTTTTCTGTCTGTGATAATTTTTCATCACATAGAATAATTGTAGAGCATTTTCTTAATCCTCTACAAAAGTCTCTTTAAAAATATAACTTCTTGGCTGGATGTGGTGGTTTATGCCTGTAATTTCAGCACTTTGAGAGGCCAAAATGGGAGAACTGCTTGAGCCCAGGAGTTCCAGACCAGCCTGGGTAACATAGTGCAACTCCGTATCTAAAAAGAAAAAAAATTAGCTGGACATGGTGGTGTGATCCTGTAGTCCCAGCTACGCAGGAGGCTGAGGTGAGAGGATCACCTGAGCTTGGGAGGTTGAGGCTGCAGTTAACTGTTATTATGCTACTGCACTCCCACCTATGACAGCGAGACTCTATCTCAAGAAAAAGTGTGCGACCCTATCGCAAAAAAAATATACATATATTTTAATAAAAATTGCATACACGCATATATTTTAATGAAAGTTATATATACATATATAAGTTTTCAAATATACCAGTTTTTTGCAGAGACCAAGTAGATAATACTTTGGCCTTTTAAACACTCTTTTGCCCTGGTTTGACTTTCCTAAAGCTGATGAATGTCTTTTTCTTCATAAATATACTGAACCACTTCACATTCAACTACCTAAGCAGGGAGGCAGATACGTGTATCTCAGAAGCCCCATCTGCTATGTTTTCTTTAAATTTCAAGCTTCAAACACCAAATAGGAACACATTTAGACCCAACTATGGTGGGAGCAGAAGTAGCATGGCTTATGGAAGGCAAAGTTACAACAGAAATCATTATACAATTGTACCCTCTTCTAAAATACACAGTGCAATATTACTGCCAAGAAGCAATGCATCTTTATTAAAGGTGAAGAAGCAAAGTGTATCTTTCACATAATCAGCATATGGTACACATTCACCTTGGAAGGAAACTATATATGCAAATACATAGCATCTTTCATCATCATAGATAATCATTGTGGATTTGTAAAGGTTATTGCCTTTAATTGATGCAATTTTGAGGTAATACTGATATGTCCAGAAAGGCTGATAGAACATTTCTAGACATATATATGTATTACATACATATATATATGAATACATACATACACATACACACACAAGTTTTCCCCATGTCATACTGGGCCAATTGCATACATAATTGAGGTCTGATCTCCTCATTTATAAAGTGAAGATAGGGATCCCTCTTGTAATTACCAGAATTTTTTGTACAAAGAGCTAATCATTCTATTCAAATATTCCAAGTAATGTGGGCAGACTTTGAGGGAAGAGATTGCTGAAGAGTGTTTTGTTATTGAAACATCGTACATTTTCCTGTTTTACAGTGAGGAAGCTGCATTTGGCCATGTCAAATTCATGCAAGGAGTTAGCACAATTTTACAAATGCTGTCTACTTTTAAAACATGAGACAAAATTCTTGACTAAGAGCATTATAGACATGTTTGCCATATAAAAAAATTGTCAGAAAAAAACAAATGTTTGTGAATGAGAAAATTTTCCCAAATTGGGGATGTAAGTTACATTTTCCAAAAACAATTCATTTAGCTATTTTATTATTATAATAATTTAGGTCTCACTGAAGTGACTCTGATAGTATGAATTTTGTTCTCAAGTCCATCATAACTTTGTCTAACTGAAGAATAATTTTGCCAAAATAAACGTGTCAGTAAAATTTCAAATATTTCACATTCATATGTTATAACCAACTATTAATCATTCATTAAAAACAATTCACAAATTGCATGTCAGATGAAAGCTGAAAAAGTTTCCACATGAGGTAAATTAGCTGACATTGTCTAATGATATCTGCTCTTAAGAAAACTACAATCATTACATAGATGTAAGCGTTTTAATAGAAATTTAAGATACCCCTTGGGGCAATAGCAAGACAGACATAGCATTTTAAACTATTAAGAACTGTACTAAAATAGAATGCCTTTCTTAGCTAAGGCTCCAATATGGTGATATGATCCAATAGATCTATAATGGCGCAAAACAGTATTCTTCCTTGATAAGTCAGCTGAAAAACTCTTGCCCTACATTGCCAGATAATAGTAAATATATGGTCAGAAGGAAGCTTAAAACTGTATTCATGTTCACCTATAGCATTTATTAAAATCATTGGCATAACTGCAATGGCAAGTTTCGCAAAGTGATAAAGATGATTTAAACTGCTTAGCCTTGCATAGGTTAAATAATAGCCTTTCTTTATACATTTTCGTCCTTTCTGAGATTCAATACACTTTGCAAAAATACATCACTTTCTCAAGGGCCTTAAGTATATGCCAATCTCAGTGATAGAATGAGAAAATAAATGTTTTCAAATAACAATACATTAAGAAGAGATAAGTACATACACATGGAATATATTGCAGCCTAAAAAAACAAAAACATTTTTGGAGCATAAAAACATATTGTAAAATGAGTTTGTACTTCCTGTCAGAAAAGAGGAAAGCAAACTCAGGTGTTTTTCAAAAATTTTTTAATGTTGCAAGCTATGACAAAGTGTCACATATCTGTAGGAGAAATAGAAGATATTGTAAAGTAAACTTGCTAGCATCTATTAAATCATTGGGTTATTGAGAAAATATGAAGAAAAATATTTACAAAATGTTAGGTGCATTTATTGATTAGAAAGGGATAGACAGGACTCCTGCCATTTACTCTGACATTTTAATTAATAAAAATGTATTTTATTGGTTAATGCATTATTTTTAAAAGGCAAATATTGAGTTCATACTACATAAAAGTATTTTCTTTAAGTATTTTTAGCACGAAGCAGAAGCAATTTTTACTTTAGTTCTCATATATCTTCTTTTCCCTTCATTGAATCATTTTTGATGAAATTCTAGGACATATTCGGGATAAAATTCTAGTCACATAATTTAGTCAATATAAATATCAACAGGAATCAAATTTGTTGCAAAAATATGTTCCAGGAATACATATATAGTTTTTTACTCTCCATTAGAAAAGCTTTTTCTGAAATACACAGAATCAAATATATTAGGAAAGAATATCCTAGTTGAATGTGGAAGCTATATTATATCATACATGAATATAAGAAACAAATAAAAATATATGAGAAAATATCATTTGAAAATGAACATTTTTGGAGGAACTTTTCACACTGATCAACATGAACAGAAATATGATATTTAGTATTTAGATGTGTTCTAGGTACGCAGCACAAACACTGGCATAGACACACATTCATATGTCCAAGAAGAGCTACAGGATGGGTAGGAGTTACCTAGCATTGTGATAGAGGAAGATGGCTTCACAAAAGGAAAGTTGCACCTACAAAGATTTTGTTGTAGAAAGATTCTTGGAAAATTCAAGGAACTACAGAATGACAGTGAATAAAATAGTATGTCTAGGTTTTTCAAATTCATGAAAAATATAGAAAAAGGCAGAATTCTGCATCTATCTATAGCTGTGGAAAATGCCATTAGACAAGTTTATGGAATATACCTATTGCCCAATGCAGATTACACACCCAATGCAGCCACTCTGTAAGAGGGAAGTTTCTAAAACCTAGGTAAGCTAGGATCAGGTTTAGATTACATAGCCCTTAGGGAAAACAGAAGACCCAGATCGCTAATGAAACTCTAAGTTTTATGGGAAAGCACATATAAAACAGAAGTAAGAATGTGTCTCGAAAGGAAGTCTATAAACGGAGAAAAAATTTTCTATAAGCTACTAAAGTTAGAAAGGTGAAACTGTTATCTCCAAAGGGAAAAAATAATAATAATTATCATCAGACTTACCTAATATTTTGGAGTCTAAGTAACTTTATTGACCATTCTGCTGAAAAAAAAGGACACTCCTTGATTATGTGTATAGTCTACTTTTAAAACATGAATGGTAGAAATACAAGAAACTATCAGACAATAACATGGGAAAAACAGGAACCTACAAAAGTAAGAAGAGCATTACAACCAGCTTTTCCTAATGGGAACATTTGACAACATGATGAACATGAGTCTCATGTACTCACTAGGAATGGGACAGAGAATACTAGCCTAGTCCTTTGAAAGTTTCTGTTCGTCTTTCACAGTTGTACCATGATATGTTTAGATAAGGATAACTTTATGTTTATCCTACTTGGAATTTGTTGGACTTCCTAGATGTGTAGATTAATGCTTTTTATCAAATTTAAGAAGATTTTGGCAATTAGTTCTTCAAGTATATTTTCTGTTCATTTCTTTTTATCTTTTTATTTTTGGTACTTTGAGTGAATATTGATGTCCTTAAAGAATTCCCCTAGATATCTTGGACTCTGTTAATATATTTCTTTTTTCTACTTTTTTCTTCCTGGTTTTCAGATTGTACAACCTCTATTGATTAAGTTTACAGATTCCTTTTTCCTGACAATTCAAATCTACTTTTGAGCACCTCTGATGAATTTTTAATTTCAGTCAAAATCTCTATATCATTATATTGCCAAAAGTGTTACTTTTAAACTCAAGAATTTCCATTTGAAAATTTCTGTTTGGATGGTCCAAGTCGGTTTATATTCTTCAATCCATTTTACATTATCTATTATTTTTATTAATGTAATATTCTAGCATACCTAATTTAAAAAAAATTAATACTTGGTATTTTGGTATGAAAAAATGTAGACATTATTTACAGATCTCACTCATATCATTTTCTGTCCGAGTGGCTGTACTTTTGCTTCAGGTAGGTAGTTAAACTAGAGTCAGCTCAGCATAATCCAATCCATATTAGTATATGTGAGTGTACTTTATTTCTAGTCCAGTATTACTCCTCACTAGTTGCACTCGTAGGTGTCCACTGATATTTTGAGGTAGTCTGTTCACTTCTGTGCCACAAACTTCACAGGTCTTGATCTCAAACAAATGTAAATTTGGTCTTTGCCTTTTTAATTATAATCTATGAGATCTTGTTTAAATATGCTGTTTCTTTAAAAGTCAAATCATGATAATAACACCATCTTCTTGAAGTTGTTGAATAGACTAAATTAGATAACATATATATGGAATTATGAAAAAGTCAAGTATATAATATATTTCAATCAGGGATATAGAGAATATTAATAAATATGATCTATTTAAGTCTCACAACTTGTTGACCACTTTAGACTAGGAGCTGTGTGTTATTTCTAGCCTGTTCAACACTTGTTTTTGCCAAAATTTCTGTATCATTATATTGCCAAAAGAGGTGAATTTAAATAATTGGCACCAACTAGAAGCAAAATTGATTCTAGATTGGAGCTGACCAAACTAATAAAATAAGTTTATATCATTTGAACTATTAGGTTTTAGTCAAAATGTTGTTTCATCTTAATGTAAGTTGTAGCAAATTAGTCAGAGTCTAAGAGTATTTGGTTTCCTGTAGATGAGTGCATTCAAAGATTTGATTTATTTAATCCTGGGCTCCATTGCTCACTTCTGTAATCCAGGCACTTTGAGAGATTAAAGATGGAAATGGCTTGAGGGCAAGGTTTTAAGACCTGGGAAATTTAGTGAAACCCTGTCTCTACAAAACATTAAAAAACTTAGCCAAGTATTGTGTGCACCTGTAGTTCAGCTTTTTGGGAGGCTTGGATGGGAGGATTGCTTGAGTCCAGGAGTTGGAGGCTGCAGTGAGTGAGCTGTGATTGCATCACTACACTCCAGCCTGAGTGACAGAGTGAGATCCTATCTCTGAAAAACAAACCAATAAAACAAACAAAAAATAGATTTAATTTATTGAGGCATATTTTGAAATTTCCAGATAATATAGTTTACAATTCTAACACTGATTAAAATTCTTATCTAATGATAAGATTGGATAAGATGGAAAAATCGTATCCAATGAACTAATATTGTTAAATAATTTCATATGAGTAATTTATTTCCTGAAGGAGTGTATGAAATATCTGTCACCATAATGTTTGTTACCCATGCAATACTATATAATATTATAGCAAAAACTGTAGGCTATATGAGGAAGCCTGTAATTCGATGTACCTTATATTAATTTTCTTATTTATTTCCACAGCATCCTTTTTCAATGTGGCTAAGAGTTGCTTTTTTTTTTTTTTTTTTTTTTTTTTTTTGCCTTTTTAAAGATAGAATTCACAGCAAAATGGGAAATTAACTTGCCTATTAATTCATGCAATATGACACTTGCAGAGCAATGTCTAGAATAAGACAATAGTATATCTTATTCTTCAGAAAATATTTTTATATGTCATATTTAGTTAAAATATCATGTATCACATCATATGTTTATGTAAACCAAAATGAAAAAAATTCTAAGCCCCATCCCCAACAATTGAACAGACCCCCTTCTCTTGGCCAAAGGAATTTCAAAGAAAACTAATCAAATAGTTCAGGTCATAATGGAAGATGGCATTAGGCACAACTCATTATATTCTCTTCCCTTTGGAATTCAGGCACCAATGACCAAAATTAACATGAAAAAAGAGATCTTAATACTAATGTAACAAACTCTTTGCAGCAATAAGATACCAAATTCGAGCTTGACTATTTTTGTTGATTCTAGGTCGTTAGATAATAGATCCTTCAACCAATTACCACTCAGAAAATATTTGAATCCACCTATAATCCACCCACCTCAAGTTTTCCCTCCTTTCCAGACTGAACCAGTGTTTACTTCACATGTGTTGACTGATGTCTTATGTCTGCCTAAAACATATAAAACCAAGCTGTAACTCAACCACTTGGGACACAAGTTCTCAGGACCTCTTGAGACTGTGCTTTGGCCTTGGTTACTCATTTTTGGCTCAGATAAACCTCTTTAAATATTTTACAAAGTTTGTTTTTCATTTTCATCAATATTAAGGGTATTTTAGTTTAGGGAATATTGCTATTATTCAAGCAACTAGCAGTGGAAGCCAGAATAGTGTCATGAAATTATAACTTACTAAATACTATAATGAAGACAATCTTCCAATTCAACATGTCTTCAGAAACTTCTTATTCTCATGTACTATATTGGATGCTACAGATCAGAGATTCTCAGTCTTGATACTATTGACATCATACAGAGATTAATTCTTTGTTTGGGGGGCATGTTCTGAGCACTTGAAAATGTTTAGCACCATCTTGTACTTCTACCCACTAGAGACCAGCCGCATCCCCTTCCAAGTTTTAACAATAAAAATTGTCTCCAGACATTGACAACATCACATCCTTTTGAGAATTATGGCTGTTGAAGTAAGCAATAATTGTGGATAAGACAAATTAGGTTTCTGACCACCATCTAATGGGAGACACGATTAAATGAAAAGTAAATAAACTGGAACAATACTGATTGTTCTAAATCATTTAAAGTTACTAAATGGGATAACGTCATATGTAATGGAAGAGACCGTATTCAGGGAATAGTTCTTGAAAAGGTTGCTCTTGAGTTAAAATTTAAGGGCTGAAAAGATGCTATATATGTGAAGAGATTAATAAAGTGTTAGTGTCTTTCAGGTTTAAAAACATGCCTAAATCTGCCCACAAAGACATACAAGACTTTACAAAGAAGGCTTTATATTTGAGATAGAGACATTATGAATTTGTATGTTAGCAAGTTGAAGAAAGGCTACCCAGTCCCTGCCCTAATGGAATGGAAACGGTAGTTGGATTATTACTATTTTCTGAAGGCAGTTCTAAGTACCCCAATTCTCATAGGGTAACAACACATGGAGAGCCAGGTACACGGATTGCTCTGGGTTACATTACAAAGGAGGGACCAAAACTTTAAAAAATGCAAACTTTGATAATGGCAATAAACATGTCTGCCCTACTTTTACCCTAAAGGGAGGCCTAATTTTTATCCTGCTGGAGCATAAATAAGCCTGCCCTTTGCTCTAGAGGATGACTATATTTATCTCCCAAGGCTGTTGACTACACAAACATTCTTGAATAGATAGTGAGGGGAAAAAAAAGGTAGTGAAGAGACTCATGGGAAATTGTCTTAGAGCATATGGGAAAGGTGCTATGGACTAAATTATGTCCCTCTAACATTCCTATGTTGGAGCCCTAACCCAGAATATAACTATATTTGGAGATAGGGCTACTAAGATGACTTTAGGTCAGAATAGTGGGACCCTAAACCATTATGACTGTTTTCTTATAAGAAGAGGGAGAAACACCAAGGAAATGTGCTCATACAATAAAGGCATGTGAGAACACAATGATATGAAGCTGTCTGAAAAACAATGAGAGAAGCCTAAGAGAAAATAAAACCTGCTACAACCTTCGTCTTGGAATTCCAGCCTCTAGACCTGTGGGAAAATAAATTTCTGTTGTTTGAGCCATTCAATCTGTAGTAGTTTGTTATGACAGCCTGTGCTGACTAATGCAAGTAGTAATCACAGGTGGAAGCTTAAAATCTAGCTTACATATAATATAATGACAGAGTCTTCAGAGAGAAAAACTAAATAAAAACACGAGCAGTACATAGGAGCATTTAGATGTCAAAATTTTTAAAAAGTCTGAGATCTTGCCTACTTAGGCTAACAAGTTATGGAATTACAGTTTAGCAGATGCTGGTAGAATACTTGGGATTCTGACTGGGTCTGAAATGAAAGACAGTTTATTAGTCACAGCAACAGCAGTATCCAGATTATCACCATTTTTATGCTGGTTCTCTGAGCCCTAGTTCCCATAGGACAATACAAATGAAGCCAGATGACACATGAACATGAAGTAATTTACATGGCAGGAAAAGAAATCTGAGCTAAGCTGACTTGAATCATTTTTAATGATCAGTAAGCATGCTGCTGCCTTGCTCCTTACATTAGAGGAAAAATCAGTATCTCTATCTTCCTTCTCTGCTATATGAACATCCTTGAAAAGATAGTTTACAATTTAGGAGGTCAGTGCCTTCTTTGCAACATGTATAGAAACAGGAGTGAACAATAGGGAACTATCTTCCAGTATTTAGAAGAAATCAGAAAAGGAACCATAACATTTTTTTCAAAAAATTTTACTTTAAGTTCTGGGATACACGTACAGAACTTGCAGGTTTGTTACATAGGTATACATGTGCCATGCTGGTTTGCTGTACTTATCAACCTGTCATCTAGGCTTTAAGCCCCTCCTGCCTTAGGTATTGTTCTAATGCTCTCCCTCCCCTTTCCCCCCACCTGCCAACAGGTCCTGGTATGTGAGGTTCCCCTCACTGTGTCCATGTGTTCTCATTGTTCCGTTCCCACTTATGAGTGAGAGCATGCAGTGTTTGGTTATCTGTTCCTGTGTTAGTTTGCTGAGAATGATGAAACAATCACTTTTTTTTTTTTTTTTTTTTGAGACAGAGTCTCGCTCTGTTGCCCAAGCAATGGCGTGATCTCAGCTCACTGCAACCTCTGCCTCCCGGGTTTAAGTGATTCTCCTGTCTCAACCTCACGCCCTACTAATTTTTGTATTTTTAGTAGAGACAGGGTTTCACCATATTTGTCAGGCTGCTCTCAAACTCCTGACCTCAGGTGATTCATCCACCTTGACCTCCCAAAGTTCTGGGATTACAGGCATGAGGCACCGTGCATGGCCAGAACCATCATATTTTTATTTGAGAAACACCTTGCATCTTTTTTCCCTTGATAGATGCCATCTAAAATGTGTAATATGTGGTTGCCTGTAAAATAAAATTTGAGAAGAAACAGGATAATGGGCCCTACTGCAAAAATATTTATTTCACTATTCATGGCTAATACCTAAAATGCTATCATTGCATCTCAGTGATTGTGAAGAGTATTGTTTCAATGCCAAAGTCTTCTTTTTGGGAAACAAATAATCCTGGGAAAGACAGCACATTGTAACTAACATTTTGTGAAGTAAATTTAGCTAAATGATTACTTTTCTTGAAATAGGGACACTGGATAGTTGTAGGAAATCCTTCAAGGTGAGAAGATATAAGAAGAAATTGTAGGTGTCAAAGAAATTTTAAAGCATATTTATATTAGGACCACATGTCTTGTGCTTATGTTGCAATAAGTTTCTATGTGTAGAATTATACCCTCTAACATGTGCTCATGTTCTGTATTAAACATGTATAGAACTGCTTTTATAATGCCTTCTAATTTTCCAAAAGTTCATTCTTAAATGGATTTTACGTTCAGAACAAAAATTATTGGTAGTCATCTGCTTGGATAATTAAATTTACAGTATTGAAGTGACTCCACAAAATTCTGCATCAAGGCTTAAAAACTAATAAACATAGGGACTTGCAAATCTACTCTGAGTCTATATACATATATATGTGTGTATATATGTATATATAATACATACACATATACATGTTTATAATATATATAGTGCTAGTCTGTAAGGAGACTTTTCTGTTTCATATGTATCTGAATAACTGGAGGCAGTACATACATTAACTATGTGGTACAAAAAATTAATTCTAAAACTATGTAGAAGCAGACAACTGTAAATAGAAGTGAACAGAAAATGCCTTCTTTAAATAAAGAGCTTCATTGTAAGGGATGCAGAGAATATGGACATGTAAAAATCGTAAAGGTATAACTAGCTGCAAATAAGACCACAGAAATGCTTAAAGACAAGAATGTTGTTATTGACTCAATTATGCCCCCACCCACAACTCATTAGTATATTGAATCTTTAACCTCCAATGTAACTGTAATTAAAGAAGGTCATTAACATTAAATCTAGTTATAAAAGTGGGACCCTAGTTCAACAGAACCGGTGTCCTTAAAAGAAGAAGAGACACAGGATCTCTCTCTCTCTCTCTGTCTCTCTCTCTCTCTCCCATTCTCTCATTCTGTGCACATAGAATAAAGGGTATGTGAAAACACCTGTGAGAAGGCAGCCACCTGCAAACCAGAAGGTGAGGCATCACCAGAAACCAACCCCGCAGTCATCTTGATCTTGCATTTCCATCTTCCAGAACTGTGAGAAAATAAATTTCGATCATTTAAGCTATCCAGTCCTATGATTTTTTTTTTTTTTAGTGAGCAGACAAATGTATAAGGCATGTTCCAAGACAGTGGACATGCATTTTAAGTAAGATAGAAATTGGGTACAAGTGGCCTTTTGTAACATGCCAGAAAATTAATATATATTTTGTAAATAAACAAATGTGCAAACTTGGTGTATTTGCACTTAGGAAACAGAGGCAGAATTTTTTAAAATTACTAAAATTTATAGTGTGATGGGCACCTGCCTTAAGACAAGAATAGAGACAGTAAAGATGAAGGGAAGGATCGAAAGAAAATGAGAGAAGCCCAGGCGCGGTGGCTCATGCCTGTAATCTCAGCACTTTGGAAAGCCGAGACAGGTGGATCACGAGGACAGGAGTTCAAGACCAGCCTGGCCAACATGGTAAAAACCCATCTCTACTAAAAATACAAAAATTAGCCGGGCATGGTGCACATGACTGTAGTCCCAGCTGCTCTGGAGACTGAGGCAGAAGAATCGCTTGAACCGGGGGGCAGAGGTTTTAGTGAGCTGAGATCGCGCCACTGCACTCCAACCTGGGTGACAGAGCGAAACTCTGTCTCAAAAAAATATATAAAAAAGAGAGAGAAAACAGGAACTGATTTTTTGTTTTAATGCAAGCAAGGAAGAAATCAAATGTAAATCTATGTTTTAAGTCCTAAGAGAACAGTGGATAGTGACACTGAATTCAAGTGTGGGAGTCCGTTATAGTGGAAAGAAAATATTTGAGTTGGAAAGAAAGATTTGAAATGGCGATTGGATCTGTAAGGGAGAAAGACTGGACGATTGCTATTGGTGTAAACCTGGAAATAGAGGGAGATAAGAGAAAGAGAATGATTTAGTAATCATCTGCATAGAGATACTCATTGAAGCAATCAGATTTGATTTCCATCTTGAAGGAAGATATTCTTGTTGAGTTAGAGAACACAACTTCATTACAGAGCAAGGAGCTAAAATTCATTTAACTGGATTAAATTATATATTTTAGTAGTTTCTGTTATGCTTATCCCTGCCCATCTGGTATAAAATCCTGTTCTTCAGCTAATCTTAAGCAAATCTAAGTGTAGTATAGATCCATCAATTGATGGTATCCAGAATTTTTCAGTCGTTTAGGACAGAATACTAGATGTTGATGTATCTATTAAATATCACTGTTTACTTTAATATTTCCCTAGTTTATATGACTGGATTTATGAATTAGTCTGTGGTTCAGTTGCAAACCACCAGATCTCAAGATCTGCTCTGCAACCAGGGATTTAAGATATTTAAGATAATAGATTGTTAAAATGGCAGGGCCAGGCGCAGTGGCTCATGCCTGTAATCCTAGCACTTTGAGAGGCCTAAGTGGTCGGATAACTTGAGGCCAGGAGTTCGAGACCAGCCTGGGCAACAACGTGAAACCCCATCTCTACTAAAAAGAAAAAAAATTCAAAAATTAGCCAGACGTTTTGGTGGGTGCCTATAATCCTAGCTACTCTGGAGGCTGAGGCAGGAGAATCACTTGAACCCAGGAGGCAGAGGTTGCAGTGAGCTGAGATCACACCACTGCACGCTAGCCTAGGTGACAGAGCGAGGCTCCATCTCAAAAAAAAAAAAAAAAAAAAAATCAAATAAATCAAAGTAAAATTGCAATAGCATTTAAAGTCAGTAAATTAATGACTTTTATTTGTAATAAATATAACAGTTTAATTCAGAAAAATAATATGCAAGACCATTATTTTTAAGTTTAATGAAATAACATATATCTAAACAGTAAAATGATTGGCATAAAATAGTAGCAGTCGTTGTAGGAGTAATTGCCAATGTTAATAGAGTGGTTGCTATTTTAGATGCTTTAAGAGTATAATTTTGTTAGTTCTCCAATCATTCATAATATATGATATTATTAATCTCATTTTACAGATGAGAACTTTAAGGGAATTTAGGTAACTTGAACAAAATCCAGGTTTTTTGCCAGCGTGGACTGGATCCAAGGGACATACACTAAACCACGAGACATATACAGTGAAGCAGCATTTACACATATTGATTTAAATATTTCTGCAGCCTATACTTTTAAAGGGCCCCACAATTTACCTTTCTTATCTTAACAAGAACTAGGGTTATGTTCCCTTTATGTGAAGCATACCAGTAGAATCAGCAGTTAAAATATATTTCATGCACATAGTATGAATTCCATGAATTTAATATTTTTGATCCTTAGAATGTTCTAGATTAGAAAAATCTTCCGGGCATTGTGACACATACAAATATGCGCCATTCATCCTTAAGGTTTTCTTTGAGATTATAGAAACATGGGAGTTGGTGTAAAACAGGTAAAACATTGGGACTTCTGAAATTGATTGCTACAATTCTCCCACGAAAATGAACCAAAGGAAATCTTAAAATGTTAACTATACACTAGCTTTAATTTTTAAAAAATTTACAAGGTTTTCCATAAAAACAAGTAGTTGAGCTAATAAAAGTTATGTAGCTATAATAATTAGCCAGTCAATGGAACATAAGAAATTGGCTTTTATGAAACATCACGTCAACTAATAACTTGAGGCCAAAACTTACAACAGAATCTCCTAAAAGAAAGAAGAGTGGACTGCAAAGATGAGACATTGATAATATTTAGTTAAGTCTCATTCATGCCAGAGAAAAAATATGTTGACTTGGATTATTTTTTACCTAGGCCAAAAGTGGTAGAATGCGGGATTATACAACTTAGTGCCATTTCTATCCCATATTTTTATAAATAATCAATTTAGTCATATTTATCATGGTTATATTTATAAGGAGAAATACTGTGTTTCCCCTTTGTCTCCAAAATTAACTATCAAAATTTATTTCTATCAGTTTTTTCATTTTAAGCTTTCACAAGTGTTGTCACCCATACAATTTTTCTGCCCCAGCTCTCTTTCTCTTCTCCATTTCCAGTATCAAAACATAACTCTTCTTTATTTAAAAAAAAAAATCATTTTTCATGCAAGACAATCGATCTAGAATAATTGCATTTGAACCTGAAATTGTCATAGCGAAACAACCCCTAAATAATCATGATGCTATCTCTACTAAGAATTCTTAAACAAAGTACCAATGGAAAAATATATGCACAGTTGACCCTTTATATCTGTGAGTCCCACATCAGTCGATTCAACTAACTGTGAAATTAAAATGCTAGAATATAAATTTCTACAAAATTCTGAAAAGCAAACCTTGAATTTGCCATGCATCAAATACTATGTTGAATCCACAATATTGGAATGATGTATAGGCACAGAATTCAGTATTATAAGTAATTTAGAGATGATTTAAAGTATGCAGGAAGTGTGGAGGTTGTATCTAAATTCTGTGCCATTTTATGAGGGACTTGACCATTTGCAGAATTTTGTATCTGTTGTGGGAGGAATCTGAAATCAATACACCACGAATACTGAGGAACAACTGTACATACATACATGTATTAAATTACTGCACTTAATTAGTGCAGAAATCACATCACAATTTCATCTTACAAATAAGGAAGTTAAATGACTTTCTCAAAGCATAAACACAGTAGTTACACAGCTGGCATACAAAGCTAGGCTTTCAGACTAAGAGTTTCTTATGCTTCTCACTGTTTCTAAGTATTTTCAATATACACATAATATATAAATTCAATATAAACATATTTGTCATCATTTAATATTTATAATATTAAGAAATCTCCTTTTAGTGTTTATGAAGTAGTAGAGAGCACACAAACAGTCCTCTATTTTAAGTAATAGTGCATTTCTTCTGATCAAGAGCTAATATAAATCACCATGGGATTAAGTGTTAACTATGTATAAGCCAAACATTGTGCATATTCTCTCCACCTATAAAGAATATCCACATGTACCCTAGAACTTAAAGTATAATAAAAAAATAAATAAATAAAACTCATGTATTACGATGGCCAAAAAAAAAAAGAATATTAAACACATAGCTATACTCTAAAAAAGTATACAGAAATATATATTCTTCTCTTGAAAGAAGACTGTATATTTTACCCAAAGAGAACAACAAATTTTGAGAAACATGAATGCACATTTTCAGACAACTGGAAGATGTGCTCCTATCACTTAAAGTCAGGGAAACTGCATTAGATAAAATTCTGTATTGCAAACTCAAATGCAAGGCAAATTAGTTCAGTCAAAAGGGAAAATGTATTGGTAGAACTAGGGAATTTCACATAACTGCTATACTATTCAGTTGACTGTCATGGCTAACTGGAACTTCGAAAACCTTGCTCTCTCCATCTCTCATCTCTTCTTTCTCATAATTCTCTCAGATCACCTTCCTGTGCCTAATTGGAAATGTGACAAACCTGCAGAGTTTATATCTTAAGGCTTTACAATAGCGACAGACATTCTGCTTAGTTGAGCTTGAAAATTGTCTACCCAATATTCTGATTTCCCAAGAGATCACGACCTTTAAATAAGGCAGACATTAAGAAAGAGCCAGGGTCACAAAGCACACAAATGACTACTGAGGTTCCAGGCCTGTGTATCAGAAAAATTACATTCATGATAGAACAGGAAGTACAGGCATGCATAACAATTCTAATTCTATTTTTAAAGAAGGAATGAAATGATGGTGATAAAGGGAGGTTTTTATAAATATAATAAAGAGAAGTGGACATGAAGACTAAGTGTGATGTTCAATTGTATATAGATGCATTCCAGCCATCTTGGTTTGGAGGTTGGTTAGGAAGTGAATATTTATGAGGAAACTAGCACAAGAAATGCATTTTCTCCTGGAGTAGTGAAATCAACTGATCACTCCTTACAATTTCCTCAACCACGTTGTTCAGATCCCTAATACATACTACAGAATTCAGTCAGATCAACAACACTCTCAACAGTACAAGTTATTATAATTGCAATTGAATTGGAGCTTTGTGATTAATCACCCTAAAATTTAGAAGAGAATTCAGTATGAATCATAATAGTGTCTCTGTTTGAAACACAAGCACTAGAAAGCAATGTACTGAGAAGAAGCTACAAATGTTTAGCAAAGATGGAGTTAAGTATCTTGGCCCTACATAAAACAAAGTTAGCTAACAGGAATAACTCAAGCCCTCAAATGAATGTCAATATGTTGAACTAGAAGAGTCATTAGCTTTCCCACATGCATCAGAGTTATGCCAAAACCTAAGAGTATGTCTGTCTCCTTATTCTTCCATCTCCTTTGCTTTCTCTCACACTCCTACTTGCTTGCCAACATTTTCAAGTAATGCTTCTAACTGTCTCACTTCCTCATAAACTAAAAATGTAATAAGACACTAAAAAATATGGTTCTTTCTTTAGTAAGTTATTGGGTAGAGCAGGGTTTGATATTCTCATTCAGCTGTTTATAGCCAGGATTATGAAAGTCACTTTTGGCACTAAATTGAAGGCATGATGAATGGGGCAATGGGCAAGCAAAACAGAAAAGCACTTTCTCCCATATGAAGTCTTTGCTATTTTAGTCATAAACAGCCTAGCTAAAGTTTACCACATATTACGGAAATGATTGAATTAGTGAAATGTTTGGTTTCAATATTTCATTTTTTCACTATTATTTCTTTTATTTATTTGCGGACTGATGATGGGTAATTGGCTTTATACAAGCTATTAGAGAAGACAGAGTTCCCGCCCTAATAGTTTCTTATTAAAAGTGCACAAATTCAGGAAACAAGACATGGCTTACTTTATTAAGTGATTAGATTTTTTTTCCCCAGAGGTGTGACATTTTACTGCTAATTTTTCCCTACTTAAGAGAGGGGATGATTGATGCCATCACAAAAGACTTCCAAGGATAAGTGAGTAATCCCTGGCAGAAACCCAACATTGTAAAGGAAGGAAACTTAAAATTCTTGTTATAAGGTTGGAGAAAGCATTACAATATTAGACGTGCCTAATTGGCAAGTATTCATTTTACGTTACTAGACAACAACATCAACAAAAAGTCTTCTGAACAAGAATACGAAGTCACTTTGGACAAAATTTCTATAGTAAGAAAAGGAAAAGAAAAATATTTAAAGTAACTTTTTGTCACATAAACAAAACACAGAAGCTACGAATGTTGGTCTAATAACCTTTCCATTAATTATCTTTTTTTAAAGACTAAGAGAAACTACTGTATTACCAATAATTTTTCATTATGTCAGTTATAGAGGAAAAAGGAGACAAAGCTTTTCCTTGGCCTTTCCCAACTGAAGCTGACTAAAAACTTAAGATGATGTTGTTTTCATTTCTGTGGAAAATTGAATGAACGCTGAAACTGTGCTTTTGGATTTGTCTCTAATTAGTAGTGATTGATTGTGTGCATATTTGATAAATCATTTTTTGCTGTAGAGACAAACATTGATGCTTCCAAACCAATGCACAGATGGGAAATAAAACTGGGAGAGAGGACTTCCAAAGATTCCCTACAGCATTTGAATTATGTTTTAAAAGATTTTTATCATTCTGCCTTAAAAGCTTTGTGGGGTAGGATCTATTTTCCTTTTTATAGATTACACATGAGGTTACCTGTCTTTTCAGTCACCAAGTCTAAGAAAACCCCAGAAAATCCTTGTGCAAAAATGTTCCAAATACACTTCAGTCTAGTGCATTTTTGTTTGGCAAACTTTTGCAACTTGTCAGAATTACTAAGTATGACAGTCTCCAAAGTACTCACTGCCAGTCGGACAATGGAAAATATCCACTGCAATAAAAGAATTTACAGTGTTTAAAAACTTATTTTCAGGAGCAGAAAAACTAATCAGCTCAACAGGAAGGTGTAATACACTTCATGGTTAGAAGAAACTGTGCTCCACTTTTTCTCATTATTTTAAATAGCTCTAGTTTAAAGATATTCCACACATTCAAGGAAAATCAGCAAGCAGTTATGGTAAACCACATGTCTGTATTTCTACTGGAGATGAAAGCAATCCAAACTGAAAGACTGGGAAAGCTGATGACTAAAATAAGTTTACATACATATTTCCTTGATAAAATAGAGCTTTTGCAGTTATAAGTTACTCTTGTGTGAGGCCTCACTGTTAAAATATCATAATTGTGTTTTGTTCTTATTCCCTCCAGGGTAAATTTAAGATAGCCCATTTGCAGGTGTACATTTAAAAACTCTGGTTTTTATTTCCTCTAATTTTTAAATTTATAGGCATTTACAAGATGAATTTGAGCATCCAGAATAAATAAAAATGCTCTTTTAAGTGAGTTCAATAGTTATATCCAATAGAAAGAAGGATCTGCCAGGAAAAGAAGCCCTTAATCAGTTTCCCAGCCAAAGGAAAACATCACCAATGAAAACTATTCCCAGACCAGCAAAAACAAAGGTCTTCATTCTCAAAGTGAAGGAAGCCAAAGACAACCAGAATGTTTATTGAAATCCAGGGGACAGCTTTGATTGCAGAATGCTCAATTTTTTAAGTGGAACTAAAATTTACTTTGTACATAGTTACAATTTACTGAAATTAGGAAGAGATGTATATGCTTACTATCTTTTCATAAAATTTCTTTTGCTTTGTGTACCTCATTATATACTTAGTCTTAAGAGAATATGACAGACTAGATAACTTATAGAGAAAAGAAATTTATTTCTCACAGTTCTAGTGTCTGGGAAGTCTAATATCAAAATTTAGACTTCTGTTGCATCAACTCTTGGTGGAAGGTGGAAGGTTGAGAGAGAGAGAAAGGGGACTGAACTCAAATTTTTATAAGGAACCCATTCCACGACAACTAACCCACTCTTGCGATAATAATATTAACATATTAATAAGCACAGAGCCCTTATGGCCTAATCATCTCTTAAAGGCCCCATCTCTCAACATTGTTGCCTTGGAGATTAAGTTTCCAACACATAAACTTTGTGGACACATTCAAACCATAGTATTCTGCCCTTGAACCCCAACTTTTATTAAAATGCAAAATACATTTATTATGTTCCAATAGCCGCGAAGTCTTAACTTATTCCAGCTCCAACTCATAAGTCAAAGTTCAAGATCTCTTGTAAATCAGATATGAGTGAGATTCAAGGCACAGTACACACTGAGACAAATTCCTTTTAGCTGTGAGCCTGTAAAGTTAAACGAGTTATCTGCTTCAAATATACAATGGTGGGACAGGGATGGGATAGGCATTTCCATCGCAAAAAAAAAGAGAAATAGGCAAGAAGAAGGGAGTAACTGTTCCCAAGTAAGTCTAAGACCCAACAGGAAAAAAAAAAAAAAAAAAAAACACTGAATCTTAAGATTCCAGAAAACTCTTTCACTCCATGTGCCACTACATGGACACATTGCAGCAAGGGTTGGGTGCCCAAGGACTTACAGAGCCAAGTCCCCATGGCTTTGCTGGGCTCAGTCCACACTTCAGCTCTTTCATGTTGGCGTCTCATGATTGCAGCTCTCCCAGCCTGGTGTTGCGCACTGGTAGCTCTATAGTTCTGGGGTCTCAGTGCCAGTCCCATTCCCATGGCTCCTCTAGGCATTGTCTGGGCAGAAACTCACTGTGGAACCTCCACCCCAGTGGCATGTTTCTACCTGGGCCCCTAGGCTGTCTATGACTACCCTTGAAATCTAGGTAAAGGCCACCATGACCCTGCAGCCCTTGCGTTTGGCATGCCTGCAGAATTAGCACCATGTGAATGTCGCCATGGTAGATGGCTTGTACCTTCCAGAGCAGCAGGACCATCTGTACCTGGGCCAACTTGAGCCAAGGCTGGGATGGTCAAGGAGCACTGTGCTAGAATGTAGGGAGCTAACACTTGAGGCAGCACAGGGCAAGTCACCTCTCTGGAAACCTTGCCTGCCAATATCCAACTTGACTCAAATATCTCTGAAATGTCTTGAGGGTCAGTCCCACATTGTCTTGATAAATGGCATCTGGCTCCTTCTTTTTTACTAATCTCTTTAGCAAATGTTTGCTTGACTGAATTCTTGGTTTGCTCTCCTAAATATGCCTTTTTTTACTCTACATGGTCAGATTGGACATTTCTCAAATTTTTATGCTCTGTTTTTCTTTCAATTATGACTTCTGTCTTTAAACCATTTTTCTCTTTTCATATCTTATGATTTGCAATAAAAAGTAGTTGTGTTGGTCCTTCAATATTTTGCTTAGCAATTTCTTCTGTCAGATATCCTGTCTTATCACTTTTAAATTTTGCCTTCTATGAAGTCTTTGGCCGTGAACACAATTCAGTCAAGGTTTTTGCTACTTTTTAACAAATACGGGTTTTACTAAAATTTCTAGTATCTTGTTCTTTAGGTTCTTCTGAGACCACATCAGAATGGCCTCTACTGTCCGTATTTCCACCATTTTGATCACATCCACTGAAGTAAAGAAGTTTCAGACTTTTTCTAGATTTCTTGACTTCTTCTGAGCCCTCATCAGAATCACCCTTAATGCTCCACCCAAGGCAATCTAGGTTTTTCAGCCTATTCTTCCAAATTCTACCAACCTCTATCCAAAGCTGCTTCTACATTTTCAGGCATTGGTTACAGCCGCAGCTCCAATTCTCAGTATCAATTTTATGACTTAGTTTGTTTTATGTTGCTATAGCAGAATACTATGGACTAGGTAATTTATAAATATAAAAGTTATTTGACTCAAGATTCTGTAGGGTAGGAAGTCCAAGATCAAGAAGCCTCATCTGCTGAAGACCTTCTTGCTGGGTCATAGCATGGTGAAAGGCATCACATGGAAAGAGAAAGAAAGCAAGAGAAAGCAGAATTCACTCTTGTAACCAACATACTCTTGTAATAATGACATTAATTTATTCTTTTATTTTGAGACAGGATCCTGCTCTGTCACCAAGGCTGAAGTGAAGTGGCACAATCGTAGCTTACTGCAGCCTCAATATCCAGTGAAATCTCAGAGATTTTAAATCACAGGAACTTGAGAATAGAGGTAAATAGCATATTTCACACTCATTAATCTACTGAGTTTGGGAATAATTTTATAGTATTAATCCCAATGTATGCCATTCTTTCTCTCCAAAGGAACAAGGTATAAATTGTATATCTCAATTTAGCATAAAGAAATTAAAATTTTCACATCACAATGTCAAGAGGCAACAAACATTCAAAATGGGACAGAGAACTCCAGGGTTAAAATAGTAAATAGTCATTATTAGTTGGTTACAGTTAATAGACCAGAGTCTATTATTTGTATTTTGTTGCATAGAATGGTTGACTAAATTCATGGTTTATATTCTCACTTCATTGTGTTGCAGAGCAGCTTTAGGCTTAAAAATGTTCAATCATGTCTTTCAATTGTACTTGGCTAGCCAAAATAGGAAAAAAGATAATCAGTGACTCTGCATGTGGTTTGGTGTAAGGCAAAGCCAGAGTGTCTTTGTACACACATTAAAGTAGTCAGCACATTGTCATCTAATGGTTACAGCACTTGTTAATCACAAAAAGTATAACCAAGATTAAAAACTGTAAATCCATTTTGCTATATATTTTCCATTCTAAAACCTCAAGGTAGATATACATAAAGTGGACAAACTACATTAGAGCTTCTAGATTAAATATTTCTGACTACCTGAAATAGCACATCAACGAACTGCAGTGGCTCTTTTTGCATAAAACGATGAGCCTCAGCCTCTGGCATCCTTTTCTTCTTAGTTCCCCTCTTGCTTGTCCCTTCAAGTTTGAAACCTATCTGCTTAAAGCAAAAATGATTTAAGTCAAGTACAAAGGCATACCACATAAAAAAAAAGTCTTCATTAAAAAATCCCAAGACTTTGGCAGAGGATGCAAAAATCTTTAACTTCTCTTACATGACTAAACACAAGCTTTCAACCAATTCTCCTTCCCACAGCCTGGCATTGTGATATAATAATATCCTTAGCTTTGACTTAGTATTTTTATTTTCTTTCTCATTTTTATAAATTGAGTTAGGGCTTGTGGTGGAGAGTGCCAAGTTTCCTATTGTAATTGTAGTATGTCACCAGTAACATTCTTACATTTATTTTAAAAATTGAGACTTGTCAACAGCTGATGAACAACATAACAAGGTAGTTTTCCTATTAATTTTTACATCATTACTAGAACCCAGAAGATTATTTATCTGGATATATTTAACCATTGGGAAAAAAATCCTGATTTAAGACTCAAGAGACCTGGCTATGTTTAGGTCTTTGTTTCAAGCAATATAAAATTTACCCTAGCAAAATATTTGGAGCTGTATTAAATGATGTGTTTGTAACTCATATTTCTTTGGATTTTACCTCTGCTTACTATTGCTGGACTCAACTCCTTGCAAAATTTCCATTTTGAAGATTCTTCTAATGAATTCTCACATGACTTCACAGAAACGTCTGAGTAGGTGTAATTTATTTTTTCCCCCACTTCAGGGTTTCCTATTGTTCTGTCATTAATATACCCTCATCACGCCACTGGGAAATATACTGCCTTGAGATCACTTTTACCATACTTCTACAGGGAGCCTCTGTCTTCTGCCTTTACCCGTCACCTATCATGATTTTTTTTTTTTTAAATTTATTTATTATTATTAAACTTCAAGTTGTAGGGTACATGTGCACAACGTGCAGGTTTGCTACATATGTATACTTGTGCCATGTTGGTGTGCTGCACCCATCAACTCGTCATTTACATCAGGTATAATTCCCAATGCAATCCCTCCCCCCTCCCCCCTCCCCATGATAGGCCCCGGTGTGTGATGTTCCCCTTCCCGAGTCCAAGTGATCTCATTGTTCAGTTCCCACCTACGAGTGAGAACATGCAGTGTTTGGTTTTCTGTTCTTGTGATAGTTTGCTAAGAATGATGGTTTCCAGCTGCATCCATGTCCCTACAAAGGACACAAACTCATCCTTTTTTATGGCTGCATAGTATTCCATGGTGTATATGTGCCACATTTTCTTAATCCAATCTGTCACTGATGGACATTTGGGTTGATTCCAAGTCTTTGCTATTGTGAATAGTGCTGCAATAAACATACGTGTGCATGTGTCTTTATAGCAGCATAATTTATAATCCTTTGGGTATATACCCAATAATGGGATGGCTGGGTCATATGGTACATCTAGTTCTAGATCCTTGAGGAATCGCCATACTGTTTTCCAGAATGGTTGAACTAGTTTACACTCCCACCAACAGTGTAAAAGTGTTCCTATTTCTCCACATCCTCTCCAGCACCTGTTGTTTCCTGACTTTTGAATGATCGCCATTCTAACTGGTGTGAGATGGTATCTCATTGTGGTTTTGATTTGCATTTCTCTGATGGCCAGTGATGATGAGCATTTTTTCATGTGTCTGTTGGCTGTATGAATGTCTTCTTTTGAGAAATGTCTGTTCATATCCTTTGCCCACTTTTGGATAGGGTTGTTTGTTTTTTTCTTGTAAATTTGTTTGAGTTCTTTGTAGGTTCTGGATATTAGCCCTTTGTCAGATGAGTAGATTGCAAAAATTTTCTCCCATTCTGTAGGTTGCCTGCTCACTCTGATGGTAGTTTCTTTTGCTGTGCAGAAGCTCTTTAGTTTGATGAGATCCCATTTGTCAATTTTGGCTTTTGCTGCCGTTGCTTTTGGTGTTTTAGACATGAAGTCTTTTCCCATGCCTATGTCCTGAATGGTACTACCTAGGTTTTCCTCTAGGATTTTTATGGTATTAGGTCTAACATTTAAGTCTCTAATCCATCTTGAATTAATTTTCGTATAAGGAGTAAGGAAAGGATCCAGTTTCAGCTTTCTACTTATGGCTAGCCAGTTTTCCCAGCACCATTTATTAAATAGGGAATCCTTTCCCCATTTCTTGTTTCTCTCAGGTTTGTCAAAAATCAGATGGCTGTAGATGTGTGGTATTATTTCTGAGGACTCTGTTCTGTTCCATTGGTCTATATCTCTGTTTTGGTACCAGTACCATGCTGTTTTGGTTACTGTAGCCTTGTAGTATAGTTTGAAGTCAGGTAGCGTGATGCCTCCAGCTTTGTTCTTTTGACTTAGGATTGTCTTGGAGATGCAGGCTCTTTTTTGGTTCCATATGAACTTTAAAGCAGTTTTTTCCAATTCTGTGAAGAAGCTCATTGGTAGCTTGATGGGGATGGCATTGAATCTATAAATTACCTTGGGCAGTATGGCCATTTTCACGATATTGATTCTTCCTATCCATGAGCATGGTATGTTCTTCCATTTGTTTGTGTCCTCTTTGATTTCACTGAGCAGTGGTTTGTAGTTCTCCTTGAAGAGGTCCTTTACATCCCTTGTAAGTTGGATTCCTAGGTATTTTATTCTCTTTGAAGCAATTGTGAATGGAAGTTCATTCCTGATTTGGCTCTCTGTTTGACTGTCACTGGTGTATAAGAATGCTTGTGATTTTTGCACATTAATTTTGTATCCTGAGACTTTGCTGAAGTTGCTGATCAGCTTAAGGAGATTTTGGGCTGAGACAATGGGGTTTTCTAAATATACAATCAAGTCGTCTGCAAACAGGGACAATTTGACTTCTTCTTTTCCTAACTGAATCCCCTTGATTTCTTTCTCTTGCCTGATTGCCCTAGCCAGAACTTCCAACACTATGTTGAATAGGAGTGGTGAGAGAGGGCATCCCTGTCTTGTGCCAGTTTTCAAAGGGAATTTTTCCAGTTTTTGCCCATTCAGTATGATATTGGCTGTGGGTTTGTCATAAATAGCTCTTATGATTTTGAGGTACGTTCCATCAATACCGAATTTATTGAGCGTTTTTAGCATGAAGGGCTGTTGAATTTTGTCAAAAGCCTTTTCTGCATCTATTGAGATAATGATGTGGTTCTTGTCTTTGGTTCTGTTTATATGCTGGATTATGTTTATTGATTTGCGAATGTTGAACCAGCCTTGCATCCCAGGGATGAAGCCCACTTGATCATGGTGGATAAGCTTTTTGATGTGCTGCTGAATCCGGTTTGCCAGTATTTTATTGAGGATTTTTGCATCGATGTTCATCAGGGATATTGGTCTAAAATTCTCTTTTTTTGTTGTGTCTCTGCCAGGCTTTGGTATCAGGATGATGTTGGCCTCATAAAATGAGTTAGGGAGGATTCCCTCTTTTTCTATTGATTGGAATAGTTTCAGAAGGAATGGTACCAGCTCCTCCTTGTACCTCTGGTAGAATTCAGCTGTGAATCCATCTGGTCCTGGACTTTTTTTGGTTGGTAGGCTATTAATTATTGCCTCAATTTCAGAGCCTACTATTGGTCTATTCAGGGATTCAACTTCTTCCTGGTTTAGTCTTGGAAGAGTGTAGGTGTCCAGGAAATTATCCATTTCTTCTAGATTTTCCAGTTTATTTGCGTAGAGGTGTTTATAGTATTCTCTGATGGTAGTTTGTATTTCTGTGGGGTCGGTGGTGACATCCCCTTTATCATTTTTAATTGCGTCGATTTGATTCTTCTCTCTTTTCTTCTTTATTAGTCTTGCTAGTGGTCTGTCAATTTTGTTGATCTTTTCAAAAAACCAACTCCTGGATTCATTGATTTTTTGGAGGGTTTTTTGTGTCTCTATCTCCTTCAGTTCTGCTCTGATCTTAGTTATTTCTTGCCTTCTGCTAGCTTTCGAATGTGTTTGCTCTTGCTTCTCTAGTTCTTTTAATTGCGATGTTAGAGTGTCAATTTTAGATCTTTCCTGCTTTCTCTTGTGGGCATTTAGTGCTATAAATTTCCCTCTACACACTGATTTAAATGTGTCCCAGAGATTCTGGTATGTTGTATCTTTGTTCTCATTGGTTTCAAAGAACATCTTTATTTCTGCCTTCATTTCGTTATGTACCCAGTAGTCATTCAGGAGCAGGTTGTTCAGTTTCCATGTAGTTGAGCGGTTTTGATTGAGTTTCTTAGTCCTGAGTTCTAATTTGATTGCACTGTGGTCTGAGAGACAGTTTGTTATAATTTCTGTTCTTGTACATTTGCTGAGGAGTGCTTTACTTCCAATTACGTGGTCAATTTTGGAGTAAGTACAATGTGGTGCTGAGAAGAATGTATATTCTGTTGATTTGGGGTGGAGAGTTCTATAGATGTCTATTAGGTCTGCTTGCTGCAGAGATGAGTTCAATTCCTGGATATCCTTGTTAACTTTCTGTCTCATTGATCTGTCTAATGTTGACAGTGGAGTGTTGAAGTCTCCCATTATTATTGTATGGGAGTCTAAGTCTCTTTGTAAGTCTCTAAGGACTTGCTTTATGAATCTGGGTGCTCCTGTATTGGGTGCATATATATTTAGGATAGTTAGCTCTTCCTGTTGAATTGATCCCTTTACCATTATGTAATGGCCTTCTTTGTCTCTTTTGATCTTTGATGGTTTAAAGTCTGTTTTATCAGAGACTAGTATTGCAACCCCCGCTTTTTTGTGTTCTCCATTTGCTTGGTAAATCTTCCTCCATTCCTTTATTTTGAGCCTATGTATGTCTCTGCGTGTGAGATGGGTCTCCTGAATACAGCAGACTGATGGATCTTGACTCTTTATCCAGTTTGCCAGTCTGTGTCTTTTAATTGGAGCATTTAGTCCATTTACATTTAAGGTTAAGATTGTTATGTGTGAACTTGATCCTGCCATTATGATATTAACTGGTTATTTTGCTCGTTAGTTGATGCAGTTTCTTCCTAGCCTGGATGGTCTTTACATTTTGGCATGTTTTTGCAATGGCTGGTACCGGTTGTTCCTTTCCATGTTTAGTGCTTCCTTCAGGGTCTCTTGTAAGGCAGGCCTAGTGGTGACAAAATCTCTAAGCATTTGCTTATCTGTAAAGGATTTTATTTCTCCTTCACTTATGAAACTTAGTTTGGCTGGATATAAAATTCTGGGTTTAAAATTCTTTTCTTTAAGAATGTTGAATATTGGCCCCCACTCTCTTCTGGCTTGAAGAGTTTCTGCTGAGAGATCTGCTGTTAGTCTGATGGGCTTCCCTTTGTGGGTAACCCGACCTTTCTCTCTGGCTGCCCTTAAGATTTTTTCCTTCATTTCAACTTTGGTGAATCTGGCAATTATGTGTCTTGGAGTTGCTCTTCTCGAGGAGTATCTTTGTGGCGTTCTCTGTATTTCCTGGATTTGAATGTTGGCCTGCCCTACTAGGTTGGGGAAGTTCTCCTGGATGATATCCTGAAGAGTGTTTTCCAACTTGGTTCCATTTTCCCCATCACTTTCAGGCACCCCAATCAGACGTAGATTTGGTCTTTTTGCATAATCCCATACTTCTTGCAGGCTTTGTTCATTTCTTTTTCTTCTTTTTTCTTTTGGTTTCTCTTCTCGCTTCATTTCATTCATTTGATCCTCCATCGCTGACATTCTTTCTTCCAGTTGATCGAGACGGTTACTGAAGCTTGTGCATTTGTCACGTATTTCTCGTGCCATGGTTTTCGTCTCTTTCATTTCGTTTGTGAGCTTCTCTGCATTAATTACTCTAGCCATCAATTCTTCCACTTTTTTTTCAAGATTTTTAGTTTCTTTGCGCTGGGTACGTAATTCCTCCTTTAGCTCTGAGAAATTTGATGGACTGAAGCCTTCTTCTCTCATCTCGTCGAAGTCATTCTCCGTCCAGCTTTGATCCGTTGCTGGCGATGAGCTGCGCTCCTTTGCCGGGGGAGATGCGCTCTTATTTTTTGAATTTCCAGCTTTTCTGCCCTGCTTTTTCCCCATCTTTGTGGTTTTATCTGCCTCTGGTCTTTGATGATGGTGATGTACTGATGGGGTTTTGGTGTAGGTGTCCTTCCTGTTTGATAGCTTTCCTTCTAACAGTCAGGATCCTCAGCTGTAGGTTGTAGCTGTAGGAGATTGCTTGAGGTCCACTCCAGACCCTGTTTGCCTGGGTATCAGCAGCAGAGGCTGCAGAAGATAGAATATTTCTGAACAGCGAGTGTACCTGTCTGATTCTTGCTTTGGAATCTTCCTCTCAGGGGTGTACTCCACCCTGTGAGGTGTGGGGTGTCAGACTGCCCCTAGTGGGGGATGTCTCCCAGTTAGGCTACTCAGGGGTCAGGGACCCACTTGAGCAGGGAGTCTGTCCCTTCTCAGATCTCAACCTCCGTGTTGGGAGATCCACTGCTCTCTTCAAAGCTGTCAGACAGAGTCGTTTGCGTCTGCAGAGCTGCTGCGTTTGTTATTATTTACTGTGCCCTGTCCCCAGAGGTGGAGTCTACAGAGACAGGCAGGTTTCCTTGAGCTGCTGTGAGCTCCACCTAGTTCGAGCTTCCCAGCAGCTTTGTTTACCTACTTAAGCCTCAGCAATGGCGCGCGCCCCTCCCCCAGCCTCGCTGCTGCCTTGCCGGTAGATCACAGACTGCTGTGCTAGCAATGAGGGAGGCTCCGTGGGTGTGGGCCACTCCCGGCCAGGTGTGGGATATGATCTCCTGGTGTGCCTGTCTGCTTAAAGCGCAGTATTGGGGTGGGAGTTACCCGATTTTCCAGGTGTTGTGTGTCTCAGTTCCCCTGGCTAGGAAAAGGGATTCCCTTCCCCCTTGCGCTTTCCAGGTGAGGCAATGCCTCGCCCTGCTTCAGCTCTCGCTGGTCGGGCTGCAGCAGCTGACCAGCACCGATCGTCTGGCACTCCCCAGTGAGATGAACCCAGTACCTCAGTTGAAAATGCAGAAATCGCCGGTCTTCTGTGTCGCTCGCGCTGGGAGTTGGAGACTGGAGCTGTTCCTATTCGGCCATCTTGCTCCGCCCCCCCCCCTTTTTTTTTTTTTAACCAGAAGCATCCTTATCCAGTTATCTTTGCTTTCCAGATGATAACACTATCTCTTGTTGGGGACCACTGCTAATCTTACTGTGATCCTGAGGCACCCTTATTATAGGGTGTTGTGTGGCAAAGTGGTCAGCTAATTCTCCCTATTTGTTTTAAAGATTCTCTTTCAAAGTGGTTCTAAGATAGTGTATCCTGTTCTGTGAGAAATATAGAAGTATCAGTGAAACAATAATTTTAACTTCATGCATAAAATTATGATTCCTTTTCTTCCTTTATTCACCATTCTCTTAAGAGTAAGACATGAACTCTTGAGATACTGTACCAACAAAGAAATATGAGTATAATTCACCTAGGTCAGAATCATCCATACATTATAACAATTAATGCTTTCTTGCCAGATTAAGCTTCTCTCTCTAACCATGAAAAAGTCGTAGCCTCTCGAGCCAATAGACTTCTGATGAGATCTTTTACCTGAATCAAAACATTAGATTTGGTAGGTATAAGGTATGATATGTAAGCAAGGGATTGTATATTATGATCCCTAGGGGTTTTATGTAAATATGGCTCCCTGTGGTCCTCTGCTCTTACACTGTCTTCTGCATTTATTAATGCCTTTGTATTACTCATTTTAAACTTAGTCTTACTTTCAAAATAAAATTAAGAGTTTTTGAATTTCTCTATTTTTATATTTTAATGTAAATTTAGTTAAGATCTTTCCATGTTTTGAAGGTCTCAGAAGGGCCAAAATTATATTCTGCAGTTACTGTACATATGTGTGTTGCAGGAACTGTACTCTTCATATATTAGGGCAATATTAATTACCATTTTTGTATAATAAACTGACCTAAAATAAGTCATCTCTAAAAATACACCACCTACTATAAAATAATACGTATTGACAGAAAAAAACTTCCCCCAGTTAGTATGTTTCTCTTTTATCTCAGAAATATATTTTTAATTTTACATTAATGAAATACAAAGTTAATCACTATTTCATGAAAACCAAAATATGTACATTTGTTCAATTGATACAAATTTAATAGATGAAAATATAAGCTTATTCTTTGCTATTATGATGAAATTCTTAATCAGGCACACGCAATAAAATCAATTCTTCAAACTTTCGTTCTGCTTGCTTTTAATAACATAGCATCAAAAAAGAAGAGATCCTTATGGAAGAGTATAACATTATTGAATATGCTATGACAGGCATGTAATTGATTATTCAATGTTTGTTCCGCAATTTTTGTTGATATAAATGTTGCCTTTTACATTTTCTGATAGTGTATTTGATTTTTATTAATATGTATGTATGCACTAACATAGTATAAATATGGTTATGGACTTGCAAAAATAAATGAGATGCAGCCAACTCAGGGATATGTAGGGGGAGGGCAGGAATCAGGAATGAGACTCATTTAGTGCAATGAGACAAAGTTTCCACAGCAATGTCCTAAAAGTTTCTGATTTGCAAAAAATAAAGCTGTAGATATTCTCAACATAAACACACACACACACACACACATTAAATATGAGTTTTTAAAACAGCCACAAATTTTCTATCCATGAAGCAAGAAACTCAGTTAAAGTTTTAAAAAAATCTAAATAAAGTTTGCCAACTTTTGTGGGACAACCAGAAATACAGGTGCTATGACAATGACCAGGCAGACAAAAAATAATGCAATTGAATAAAATAGTAAAAGTGACTAGGGATTTTCTACTTGCACAGTAACCATGCTATTCCTATATGCTTTGTAAAAATCTGCTGCAAGCAAATATTATTATTATTATTTATTAACTATGTGCCAGTTGTCATCTAAAGTACTTCACATATGCAAAAAATAATAATAATCCACCCAACTCTATTGGGAAGCTGTTGTTTTGCTCATCACTCTAAAGATGGTGAAGTGCAGGTGGAGAAATTAAGGTTAAAAAAAACTAAGTTCCTAAATCATCCAATGGTTAAGTAGTAGGATCTGGATTTAAACTCAAGCCATCCTATTTCAGACTAAAAGCTTTTAACCATTATGATATATCACCCTAGTGTATGCTGGCCAGGACAGAGCATCACTGTAAGAGCAGATAATATTGGAAAATGCAAGGGAATAATTTAGTAACAGTTGGTTTCTCTGGCCTCAAAGTAAAAGATCTACAGACCTGAGAACATATAAGAGACTTTATTCCAGCCCCAGATAAGGGAGAAATGGCCCCTAGGAAACAGGGCTTATACCTACATGGATATAAATATTAGGTCGCAAGAGAGGAGCCTCATTAGTAGAACTGATGCATATGGAAGGAAGTCAATCTCAGAACAAAAGAGGAGTCTAATTAAAATAAATGGTACAGCAAATTAATAAATTAATATCAGCAGTCCCCCAAAGTCCATAAATTCCTTCTTTCTGGCATTAGCCTTGGACTCATCAGTTATTCCAGTATTTGAGATGGAGGTGTACAAAGCTGTGCATTTTTGAAAATAAGTATTTTTCTAGTAAAAATTATTATATAATTGTATGAAGACAGTTGACTAGAGTCTTTCTCATTACTCAATAACTGTTCAAAGGAGAGAATCTGTTCATTTAAAAAATATCTTAAGGGGAACATTTAAAAGGTTTGCTAATAAATCATAAAGCATAAAGCAAGGAATGTTTCTCTTTTGGCAACTTTGAGAAACAAATGTTAATTACTGTTATCTATACATATTCACTTCCTAAAGAACAAGTCTTAAGGTATGAATCTGCTGAATGTTGAAGATGAATATTTTCTCAATAACCATTGTGAAAAAAAGGGATATGTGTGTAGCCATTGTTATTCTAGAATGGTAGGTTCATAGTCAGAATATTGCTGTTCCTAAGTCATACCGTCATGTCAATACAGTGCAAGACTTTAAAAGGGCCAGAGATACCTACTAATGCATGATAAATCTATCATTGTGAAAAAATTGTATCTAGGAAGATGAATGTATTTTAATAAGTATTTAAGGGAAAGAAAAAAACTGATGTTTTGATGTTGTTAACTGATAAAATCTAGAAATGCATTACAATTATTTGCAACTTGAAACCTAGCCTTAATAAAATTACTATTTTGAGGGGGAAAATAAGTATGTCTATTGAAAACAATAAGTGAAAAAAGACTAGTGATGTGCAGAAAAGTTTATAATTTTTTTATTTCCACAATGCAATGACATTAGAGATGTCTATATTAAAGCTGCAAAGACAGAGATATACTTTTTAAATACAAAATAGGCCCAGTGTGGTGACTCACGCCTGTAATCCCATCCCTTTGGGAGGCTGAGACAGCTGGATCACCTGAAGTCAGAAGTTTGAGATCAGCCTGGCCAACATGACGAAACCCCGTCTCTACTGAAAGTACAAAAATTAGCTCGGGGTGGTGGCAGGCACCTGTAATCCCAGCTACTCAGGAGGCCGAGGCAGGAGAAGCTTGAACCTGGGAGGCAGAGGTTGAAGTGAGCTGAGATCGCACCACTGCATTCTAGCCTGGGAGATAAGAGCGAGACTGTTTCAAAAAAGAAAAAAAAAGAAAACCAAAAAACAGAAAAATACAAAGCCATAAGTTGTTTTCCAATGGTTAAATAAATTCAAATGATAGGCTACAATCAATTAAATTTAAATTCAAATAACACAAGGTAATCATAATCTTAATCTGAAATAAAGAATTTTCAAATATCTGCATATTAACATATAGTTTGTTTTTATGTTGCTATACTTGGAGATGAAAATTATCTGGTGTATTAATGCATTTTAGTCATTATATAAAGAAATACATATTGAGATGTATTAAAGATAACTGTTCTAGGCTATAAGGATATAGTAATAGACAAAGCAAAATCTCATCTGTAAGGAGATTATGGTTTAACAGAGCATATCTATACATGTAACACTAATTTAGAGAAATGTTATCGACAAATATTTTGATAAGACAGTGTTTCGTAGTCAAAGAACTTTAGGAAAATAGCTTTTGCTCCCTTTCTTGAATTATATTTTCTGATATGTGAACAAGCATATTCTTTAGGAGCTAGTTAAAGGGCAAAAACGGCCAGGCAGGGTGGCTAATGCCTGTAATCATAGCACTTTGGGAAGTCAAGGTAGGTGGATCTCTTGAGCTCAGGAGTTCAAGACCAGCAGGGGCAACATGACGACATGGCAAGACCCCGTCTCTACAAAATATACAAAAATTAGCAGGTGTGGTGGTGCACACCTGTAGTCCCAGCTATTCGGGAGGCTAAGGTGGGAGGATTGCTTGAGCCAGGGAGGCAGAGGTTGCAGTGAGCCAAGATCGTGCCACTATACATCAGCCTGGGTGACAGAAGGAGACCGTGTCTCATAAAAAAGGACAAAAATATGAATAATCATAATTACCCTTAAAAATCTTCTAAATCTTCCACAAAACACATAGCTAAAAGTATAAATCATTATGGAAGATAATATATAGTCTGAATTCAGCATTAGACCATGTTATTATTTTGTTGATATATTTGGCTTGGATTTAGAAGTCAAATTGTCTTTGAAAGCACCTGTCTTGAAACATTATAACATGGCCAGATGCTTCCTTCTGGAAAAGTGTATGGCCACTTATACCAGTTGAGCAAAAAGCAAATTTTATCTCCAACATCAACTTTACTCTGGAGCAAATGAAGTACATCAGTAGGTAGAATCACTTGCAATATTTATGTATTTTTATTATATCTGCCTATGTACTTATTTTATTTTTCTCATTCACCTACTTGAATTCATTGAATCATGCAAGTTGCATGTTTGATGATATTTCCCTTTAAAGATAGGTGTTTCTGCTAGTTTAATTTTATAGTTTTTATACTGAACAAAGAGTATGTGTGTGTGTGTGTGTGTGTGTGTGCAGTATAGCTCCTAGAAATACTGTCCCACAAAGCACAGTTACTCTAATGAGCAAAACCAGTCTTTACAAACAGTATTTGGTGAGGCGTGATGGAAAACAAAAATGTTAGAGATATTAAGGTTTTATATTTATTTGTAATTATAAATATTTTTAATAATCTTCACATTATTTTAAAGTCTCTTTGAAACTGTCTTAGAATTAAAATATGCAAATGTTGAGTCTAACAATTTCTATGAAATTCCTAAACTTCCTTTTTATAAACTACTCCCTTCCAATTAACATTAATCTAGTAAACTTAAAAATTGAGAAACACTGAAATCTAACAATTAGTCTGTAAATAAAATAACAAACACTTGAGGGAAATTCAGAAACATGTACTGTTATTCAGGTATTCATTGATTATGCTTCAAGGAAGAGTGCTTTAAGGGAGAGGGAGAAGTAATAAGACTAATTATTTATAAATATTTAGTCTTATATGAGCATGATACTCTTCTAATATTGACCATGAGTTTACCCCCCTTAATACTACCTCATCATGACCTTTATTAATGTTCATTAAAAGAAAAATATATATACTATGCATATTTAATGAGAAGTATAAATAATTTTTATATTCAATAGCTCCATCAAGATTTATCATAACAACATAATTTCACTTATAAATATATGAGTGTTTTGAGTGTTTTTTCACATTCTTACAAATATTGCCATTGATCAAAAGACAAATGACAATTTGATTTGTCATTTTACTATCCAGTCTCTTAAAGAATGTAATTTAAATCTAGATAGTGTTTAACTGTATAAACACATTTGATTATAGTAACAATGGAATAGGATGATGAGAAGACTGAAAAAGTAGATACTTTTTTAGGGGTGGAATAAAGAGACTGTCAAGGGAAGAGCAATTACCAAGATATACTTAATTATTCCTTTGAAGACTCATAAATTCAGCAGAGGTATTATGAACAACTGACACCTCAGTACAAATTAATTTATCAGGCTAACTTACCTCACTTTTATGAAGGCCATAAGGGAATTGACAGTGTAGGTTAATTTTTTTTCTTAAAAGCAGACCTGGAACATCTATTTGTGTAGGTTAATTCTGAGGGGTAGAAAGAGTGTAACGAATGGGATTAAGAAGAAAAGGGATGGATAGAAGTGAAAGAGTTGAGAATATTATCCATTTATCAGTTACCTGGTACAGAATTACGGGATAAAATGAAAGAGAAAATACAAAAAATAAATAATGAGACTCTGAGTTGTTATTAATAATATTTATTATATACTTAAAGTTTGCTAAGAGAGTAGATCCTAAGTGTTCTCACCACCCACCCACACACACAAGAGGTAACTATGTGAAATGATGGGTCTGTTAATTAACTTGATTGTAGTAATCATTTCATAATGTGTGTACATACATATTATCAACTCATCACATTAAACACTTTAAATATATACAATTATTTTTCAATTATACCTTCATAAAGCTAGGGAAAGAATAAAATTAAAAAACGTTATTTGCAATTTTGGTCAGATTTCACTCTGAAATAGGCAGTATATATTCTAAATATTACCCAGCAATTATTAATGGCTATAGAAAGTAAATAGTAAATTTTTCATTGAAGTGAATATTGAAAGACACATTTTATGCACTTTGAGTCATGATTCTTTACCATTTAATGTTTGTCGAACTAAATACAACAAACTCACTTATATGAATTTTTAATCATGACAGACGTTTTCTCAAAACAACTGTATTCCATGATTTTCAGATAAAAACATGGTACTGGCCAGGCGGAGAGGCTCAAGCCTGTTATCCCAGCACTTTGGGAGGCAGAGGCAGGCAGATCACTTGAGGTCAAGAGAACGAGACCAGCCAGACCAACATAGTGAACCCCATCTCTACTACAAATACAAAAATTAGCCGAGCATTATGGCGGGTGACTGTAAGCCTAGCTATTCGGGAGGCTGAGGCAGGAGAGTTGCTTGAACCCGGGAGGCAGAAGTTGCAGTGAGTCAAGATCATGCCACTGCACTCCAGCCTGGGTGATAGAGGGAGACTCAGTCTGAAAAACAAAAACAAAAACCAAGAAACAAAAATCAAACAAACAAAAAAAACATGGTAGTACTTTCCCTGTCCTGATAGAATATTTATACATTTTCATTCCTGTTATGCTGATTATTTAGTCTATGGCTTTTCAAAGAAAGCTAACTTATCATTGTTCTGATATAATTATATGCAGTGATTGTACCTATTTTATGTGATTAAAAATATAAAATACATCTAAAATATCAACAAACTTTTAAATTATCTAAAAGGAAAACAACAACAAAACTTCTGCCATTTCAAAAGCTCTACAGTCTGGCTAAGGTAAGAAATGGGTAATTAATTGACAAAAATGAAATAGTAAGTTATGAGCACAGAAGTGTAGGTGAACTTTAAGAAGTATTCATTTTTTTTATTTGTAATGCTTGTTTGAACAGGGCATAGAATATAATGGCCACTGCTTGACAAGTAAGAAAATATAACACCTTACAAAAGTATTTTAAAAATTGCAGAAAACAAATAGATTTCCAATTAAATGCCTACAGTAATCACATTGAAAATATGCAAAATGACTCATTTGAAAATTAAATATTATTTTATAATAAATGGAATATAATATATATATGAATCAGATATAAGGAAATTTCCATCCTCTTACGAGCAATAAAAAAGCAAAATGGGGGAAAATATGTGATAGTCAACTAAGCTATAGTCCCCAGTTATTCAATCAAATACTAATCTGTCATTGTGAGATATTTTGTAGATGTGATTAAAGTCCACAATTAGTTAACTTTAAGTAAGGAAAATGAACAGGTGAGCCTAAGTCAATCGGTTTAATGTCCTTTATTGCATACTGAGGCTTTTCTGATTAAGAAGGAATTCCACATATGGATGGCAGTTTCAGCTCATACATGAGTTCCAACTTGCCCCCCACCATGACCTGTCCCACAGATTTGGGGCTTGTCTTGCCAGTATCCACTATCACATAAGCCAATTCCTTGCAGTTAATGTTTTAATATTTATCTGATACTGATTTTCTCTAGTTCAGCCCTGACTAATACAGATAATATATTTTATAAAAAATAGAATTTTAAAAGATTTTAAATTATTAAATTTAGATTATTTATTATCTCAATTCAATTTATAATTTACCAAAATTGCAATTAGAATTATAATTGGGTTTTTAAAAACAAATAGCAATTTGTGGTTTCATATTGGTTATATAGGAAACTGGAAACTCCATCGTTACTGCCATTAAAATTAGAAAAAAATCTGAAACAAATCATTTTCTTGAAACCACCTGAGAACTATGGTGATAGGACAAATAAGTAACACAAATTCATGATAGAGGTAAGTGGAAAAAATTGTAGAGACAGAACTGCAACATTTGCTAATTTGGGGCAGACTTGCGCTCACTGCTAAATTGGTAAGAATATTTAAGTAGAAATATTCACAAATGGTTAATGCTCAAGTATGGGTTAGCATGAGAGTATAAAAGCACTTGGCGGGGTGGGGGAACATCTCCGGGGGAGGGGGAAGAGGGCAGGGACTTATTCTTTCTAATAGGCCTTTCAACCAAGAACTCTCAAGTACTCTCAGGAAAAATTGAGGCAAATCCTAAGAAAGTGTCTGTCTGGAGTACGAAATCTCAAGCCACTGCAGAAATCCACCAAGCAGAATCTCCTCTATGGAACAAAAACCTTAATCTGTAGGAGGAAAAGGCAATACACTGAAAGCACAAACCTGAGGACATTGGTGGAGACTTGCTACAGCTTACTGAAGAGAACAAGAGACAAAAAGCTTGACATCTAAGAAAGAGGCAAGAAAATTTTTAGGCCCGACATAATTTTGGAAGAAAGAACAGGAACATCTGTGAAAGCCACACCGCTAAGAATCAAGCTCACAATCTCTGCCTAGGAGGTTTAATTAGAACTTCTGCCTCTGCTACCTATCCAACAAATGTTGACTAAAAATAATACTGAAACACAATGGGAATGCAGAGACAGATTCACTCTGGCAAGCAGCGCAAGGGAAAGACACAAAGCAAAATGTAAAACACAAAACTAAGCAGAGATCCAACTTCAAATCCAGTACAATTTCTGACTAGATGAACAGAAAGTTCTGCATTGATGGTCTAACTAAAGGAAAGTTATGCTCATCTTCAAGCATAAACCCCCGCATAAAATCTCAGTATCCACTGTCCTATAAAATATGTTAGGTTTTCATTAAGATATTACAAAAAAATAAAAATAAAACATCAAGGAAAACAAATCAACTAAAAAAAGACAAAACACTTGTATAAACTAAAGTCATATATGACATAGGTGTTTCAACATCAGACAGGTAATTTCAAACAACTGTGATTAATATCTTAAAGGTTCCCATGGGAAAGTAGATAACATGCAAGATCAGAAGTATGATATCAGCAAATAAGGCAACCATACAAATGAATCAAAATAAATGAATCAAATAGAAACGCTAGATCTAAAAGTACTGAGATAAAGAATTCCTTTGATGGAATTGTTAATGGGCTGTACATGACTGGAAAAGAAACAGTGAATATAAAGATAAGCCAGTCAAAATTACCTT
Source organism: Chlorocebus sabaeus (assembly GCF_047675955.1). Lineage (NCBI taxonomy): Eukaryota > Metazoa > Chordata > Mammalia > Primates > Cercopithecidae > Chlorocebus > Chlorocebus sabaeus. The sequence continues at coordinate 118,407,273 of NC_132911.1, forward strand.
AACTAAAATGCAAAAAGAAAAGAAAACTAAAGGGAAAAGAATGAAAATGCAAAATCTATGGAACCATAGAAAATGGTATAACTACACAAACTTAAAAACTTAGGAGAAAAAAGAAAAATGAAGAAAAACAATAGTTAAGAATTCCCAAAATTAGTGACAGAAATGAAAGAACAGACCCCCAAAATTAAGCAGGAAATATATCAAACGCACACACGCGCATGCACACACACACACACACACACACAAGTTTAGCACATTCAAACTGCTAGAAAGAAAAGATTGAGGGGGAGAGAGAGAGACTGAAAAACAGCAGAGAAGAAAAGGCACATTGCAGAGATATAAGGATAAGAACTACAGTAGATTTCTCTGTAGAATTTATGCAAACAAGAATATGATGGAAAGACATTTTGGATTGGTAAAAGAAAGAATTCTATGTCCGGTAAACAAAACCTTAAATATGAAAAGGAAGCAAAGACTTTTTCAGAAAACAAAAATAGAGAAAACTTATGACCATTAGATATACTGTATAATGAATGTTAATAGGGGTTCCTTGGGCAGAAGGAATATGAGATAAACCTAAATTGGATATATATATATATATATAATATGAAGTGTGTTGAAAATAAAGGTAAAATATCGATTTAAAAATATTTAATTGCTTCAAAAGATAAATGATGCTAAACCAAACTTTTAAAAATGTATTGTGTGTTTGTAACACATGTAAAAGTGAAATATATGCCATCAATGGCACAAGAGATGAAAGAGAGGAATTGGAAATATATAATTTTTAAATTACATATGTACATGTAATACCATTTGAAGGTAATCTCAGCTTACATTACAATGTGCATTATAAATCCAATGTAACAATTCATATTTTTAAAGAGAGGAATAATACCCTAGTCAATACAGGAGATCAAAGTGGCATTACAAAGCAATTAAACTGAGAGAAGACAGGGAAACAACAAAAACAAAGAGCAAATGGTGCAATAGAAGAGTTGACAGGATTTTAACCTTTTGTCTGCTGACATCAATAATTATCTTAAATATTAATCTTCAAAACACAAATTAAAATTTGATAAAACTGCAAGTACATGTAGTCTACAGGTAACCCACTTTAAGCATAATGATTCAGTTAGATTAAAAGTAAAATTATCAACAGAGATAACATGTAAACATTAACCAAAGAAAGCTGGAGTGATTTTATTAATTCCAGGCAAAGTAGACTTCAAAGCTCAGAATTTTTTTAAGAATAAAGAGTGAAATTATATCACTATGAAGGAGTCAAGTCTCCAAGTATAAATAATACTAATTTTGTATGTACCCAAAACCTGAGATTCCCAATATATGACAAAAAGTAGATTTAAAAGGAGAAATGGAAAAATTCACAATTATAATCAGAGACTTCAACATGCTCATATTGGTAATTGACATAAAATGAGGTCAGAAAATCAGTAAAGTTATAAGAAACCTAACAAGATCATTATCCAAGTTGACTTCATCTGCTTTTATAGAATATTCCACCCAATAGGAGAGAACATACTCAAGTGCCACTGTACTCAAGGCAGTGTAGTACTGGCGAAAAGATTGACAGAGATCAATATAACAGAATAGTGCGCCTCCAAACTGACTCACACAAACACAGCTGGCTGATTTTTGACAAAGGTGTGAACGCAATGAAATGTAGAAAAAGTTGCCTTTACTACAAACTGTGTTTGCAGAATTGGATATCCACTGAAAGACCAGTACTTTGACATATACCTCTCACTTTATATAAAACATTTTTATTAAGAATCATAAACCTAAATATAAAATGTAACTCTATAACTTTTGGAATAAAACATGGGCAAACAATCTCTGTTCTGTGAATTTGAATTTGGCAATGAGTTTTTTTGATAGGACATCAAAAATGTGAACCAAATCAGACACAACATGATAAGTTACAAAAATTATAAAAATGTAAAAGTTTTGCTCTTCAGAAGGTACTGTGAAGAAAATGAAAAGAACTCAAACAAATTTACAAGAAAAAAACAAACAACCCCATCAAAAAGTGGGCAAAGGATATGAACAGACATTTCTCAAAAGAAGACATTCATACAGCCAACAGACACATGAAAAAATGCTCATCATCACTGGCCATCAGAGAAATGCAAATCAAAACCACAATGAGATACCATCTCACACCAGTTAGAATGGCGATCATTCAAAAGTCAGGAAACAACAGGTGCTGGAGAGGATGTGGAGAAATAGGAACACTTTTACACTGTTGGTGGGATTGTAAACTAGTTCAACCATTCTGGAAAACAGTATGGCGATTCCTCAAGGATCTAGAACTAGATGTACCATATGACCCAGCCATCCCATTATTGGGTATATACCCAAAGGATTATAAATTATGCTGCTATAAAGACACATGCACACATATGTTTATTGCAGCACTATTCACAATAGCAAAGACTTGGAATCAACCCAAATGGCCATCAGTGACAGATTGGATTAAGAAAATGTGGCACATATACACCATGGAATACTATGCAGCCATAAAAAAGGATGAGTTTGTGTCCTTTGTAGGGACATGGATGCAGCTGGAAACCATCATTCTTAGCAAACTATCACAAGAACAGAAAACCAAACACCGCATGTTCTCACTCATAGGTGGGAACTGAACAATGAGATCACTTGGACTCGGGAAGGGGAACATCACACACCGGGGCCTATCATGGGGAGGGGGGAGGGGGGACGGATTGCATTGGGAGTTATACCTGATGTAAATGACGAGTTGATGGGTGCAGCACAGCAACATGGCACAAGTATACATATGTAACAAACCTGCACGTTATGCACATGTACCCTACAACTTAAAGTATAATAATAATAAATAAATTTAAAAAAAAAAGAAAGGAAAAAAAAAGAAAATGAAAAGACAATGTATAGGCTGGGAAAAATACTCATAATTCACATATTCTATAAATGAAATGTATCCTGAATATGAAAATAACACATAAAACTCAAGAAAATTAATAATGCATTTTAAGAATATAATATTAAAGATCTGAAAGACACTTTACCAAAACGTACATTGAGATGGTAAATAAGCATATGAAAGTGTGGTCAACATTAGATAAATGTCATTAGATAAATCCTAACTGAGACTCCAAAGTGATAACTCTACACACCTTTTAACATCTTTAAAATTCTAAAAAACATGGCAGTCTATCAGGTTGATGAGAAGAAAGGGCAACAGGAATTATTCCTTGATGGAAGAAATGCAAAATGGTAAAACCACTTTGGTAACAGTATGGCAGTTTATTACAAAATTAAAATTAAACATACAGTTGCCATATTACCCAGTCATCTTGTTTCTTGTATTTATTCAAATGAATTAAATTTTTATGTTCACACAGAAGCCTGTATGAAAATGGTCATAGCTGTTATTTATTATAGCCAATAACTGGGAACAGCCAAGGTAATGTTAAACAGGGGAATGCATAAACAACTTTGTACATCCATATGATGCTACACTACTCAGCGATAAAAAGAATATTTATTCATCCTACTTGAATGAATCATGAATGCATTTTACTAAAAGAAAAATACTAGATTTTTAGCAAATACCTCATACAAAAAAAATAAAAGCCAGGCTCCCCTTTGATAACATTGAAGCATAATTTTACTCTGGAACACCTTGGTGGGATTAGTGTCAGGTTAGAACTTTGCCTGAAATAAATTTCCTGTTCAACGTCTTCCTTCTCTTTTATCTATCTCCTGCATTCAATTATAGATTCTTCCAGAGAGCACTTCTTTAATAAATCACAGGCACACAAATCCTTATTTCAGTATCTACTTCTGGAACTCAAACTATGCCAGGAAAAAAAAAGAACTGAAATTGAAGCACTCTCCAAAATCTCCTTAGTATTTTACGCAATGAAATTTATTTAAGTTTGTAGAGCATTGTCATTTTGATCTCATAACTGTAGTGTAACAATTAAGAAAGACGCTTTATGCAATGCACTTAAAATATTTCTTGAACAAACACTATAACAAATATTATTAGTAAATGTGAACAAAAATGATTTTTAAAACATTTTAAAACAGTGAAACCTGCTCCTGAATTTAAAAGTCGTAACCATGTAATTGAAGACTATTCAAACTTGTAAATGGGAAATAAATTATAAGGAAGATTTTGTAATTTTCAGTATAAATTTCTAGATTCCAAAGCAGAAGATACCCTATCTGACTCATGTGTAGTACAATATACTTATGTTCAAGAATGGAAAAATAACTGAAATTTACTTAAGAACCAGCAGAGAAAAGTAGTCACAGTGCTTATTTTAGTTGAGTTTATTTGTCTTAAATTTGCTTTAAATAATCAAATTTGTATGCATATAGTGATTTGTGAAATATTTATATTGTTTTAATGTAAAACATAATGCAATATAACATAAAAGATGTTGGATAATGTGATTAAAGTAATCCAGTGGTAAGGTATGGTAGCCTAACCATCTGGCTACCATAATCGAACAAGCAATAGCTATCATTTGTTGCCACAGACTAAGTTATACTTAATGAACTTTATGAGATAATTATGGGTTTCTCAATGTGTCATCATGGATAAAAATACCAGTTCATGTGTTCAGACAGAGATCCTGATTTAGTTGATCTTGTGTGGAACTGTGGTGCTAACATGCATATTAAATGCACAGCTGAGTTATATGCATTTTACTGATAAAAAGAGAATTGCCTTGCCAGGTTAAGGCTATTAACATATTAAGTAAAATAATCCCTTAAAGTTATCAGTATGAGTTGAGAAAACTTTGTTTGGAAGTTTAAAGAAATGAAATCATTTAATTGGAAGACATGAAATCATGATATTTGTTTTCAACCGACAAATTCAAAACACCAAGTTATTGCACATTTGGAGTGACTAATATGCTCTTTTTCTGTCATGTAGACTGGTTACCTGGACTGCTAGTGGTTTAAATTATACTACCTAAGAGGCTTGAAGCGCAATTACCGCTTTTAGAAAAACATAATTTAGCAAGTATTACATTAAAATTTAATACATTTTACAATACAATAAATTTATTATATGCGATTTAATAATTTCTATAATTAAGGAATTTATGTATTTTTATACAGACATTTTTTTCTGTAATTATTATGTTCCAAGTGCTAATTTGTGACTTCTGTGTGGTTTGTTCAAATTAACATAAAATTTGTGTTGGGTGATTAATGCTGTTTTTTCTGTTACCCTGGTAACCAAAAATAAAATTTTAATATTACAAACTCACTTTCTAATAATGAAAACAATGTCCTAAACCCTTTGTGGCTCCAAACATAGCAGCTGTAATTTTTGTGAGGTTTGTGCATCAGTGCAAAAGGCTTGGGAGAAAATTCAAAGCCAAGGCTAGCAAAGAAAACATGCATGAAATTTCTAGGCAGGTTCCTTAAGAAGTATTTTGTTTCTCAAATCAAGAAAAAAAAAAAGTGTCCGGCAGAAATGGACAGTTTCTGGGGTTCAGAATAAAAGAAAATTAGCTAGAGAAATTATGGAAGGGCAAAAAAGAAAAAAAAAAGAAAGGATAAATGGACCATTATTAGCAGACAACATAAATATCTTTGCTGCTTAATTTTGCTTAGCTCCTCACTTTCTCCATCAAGAAATCTTTCTACATTGCTTTATTTGTTAAGATAAAATGTTTGTTTGATGAAGGTATTTTGACTCTCTGAGGGATTCATTACAACTTTATCTCACCTGCAGAGGGATTGTGAGGACAGAAAGTTAAGACTTAATTTTTAGAATGGTCTCCATAGTCGAATGTGAAATACACGTTTTAGAAGTTTTTATTTTGTTGTTGTTGTTGTTGATTTCTATCTTTATTAACTGTCATTTTAAATTCATTGACTTTGCTGGAATCTATGGAAGACTGGTCCACATTGTTGGTGATAACATAAATTGTTTTCAATATAAGTATTTTTAAGTTTTATTTTATTTTTAATTGGCACATAATAATTGTACATATTTATGGGGTACACTGTAACATTTTGCTACATGTGTACATTGTATAATGATCAAGTCAACGCATTTAGCTTATCATCACTTCAATGGTTTATTATTTGTTTGTAGTGAAGACATAGAAAATACTCTTTTAGTTATTTTGAAATATACAGTAACAATATTGTTAATCATAATCACCCTACTGTGTAAGAGACAGCAGAACTTTTTCCTCCTATGGTCTGTAATTTTGTTCCCCTTGATCAGTCTCTTTCCATCCCTTTCTCCCCGCTTCCCTCCCAGCCTCTGGCAACCACTATTGTCTTTTAAACTTCCATGAAATCAGCTTTTAAATTCCACAAATGAGTGAGATTATGTGATACTTGTCTTTCTGTATATAGCGTATTTCACTTCACGTAAGTCCTTCAGGTTCATCCATGCTGGACTAAATAACAGAATTAATCTTTCTTTCTTTCTTTCTTTCTTTCTTTCTTTCTTTCTTTCTTTCTTTCTTTCTTTCTTTCTTTCTTTCTTTCTTTCTTTCTTTCTTTTTCTTTCTTTCTTTCTCTCTTTCTTTCTCTTTCTTTCTTTCTTTCTCTTTCTTTCTTTCTTTCTTTTCTTTCTTTCTTTCTTTCCTTCCTTCTTTCTTTCTTTTTTTTTTTTTAGACAAAGAGTATTCCAAACAAAGCCAAACAATCCATGATCCAGAGTTTGTTCTATTATATTTCCATTGAGGTGTGATTATGTCAAAGTCTAGGTATAGTCCTTGTTCCAGATTAGAAAGTGAAATTGGAAGGTATAGATAACAATGAAAATATAGTTAAAAAGAAGCTCCTAATATGGACTCCATTCATGAGGTGATATGATACTTAGTCTTATGTAATATCTTGAATGGGCACTAGTACCCAGTTATTTAATTAAACAATCATCTAGTTGTTGTCATGAAAGTATTTTACAGATGTGTTTTGTTAACACGTACAATCAGTTGGCTGTAATTAAAGGAGATTGCCCTCCATAATGTGGATAGGACTCCCCTAATCAGTTAAAGGCCTCAGGAGGAAAAACTGAAGTTTCCCAGAGAAGAGATTTGACCTCAGCAGCATCAAACGCTGCCTGAGTTTCCAGCCTGCTGGTGAGCCCTACAAATTTCAGATCTGCCTGCCTCCACAATCATGTAAGCCAATTCTTTAAAATCTTTCTCTCCCCCATCTCTAGGTATATGTTTGTGTGTTTGTGTGTGTGTATACAGTTGGCCTTGAACAACGTAGGTTTAAACTGTGAACATCTATTTATACGTGGTTTTTTTTTCAATAAATATATTGAAAAAAATTAGGAGATTTGTCACAAGTTGAGAAAACTTGCAGACTGCATAGCCTAGAAATAAAAAAAAAAGAAAAGTTAGATATGTCACAAATGCCTAAAATATATGCAGATAATAGCCTACATCATTTACTACCATAAAATATACAAATATCTATTATAAAAAGTTAACATTTATCAAAACATATGCACACACACACACAGACTGTACATGGTGCCATTTGCAGTTGAGAGAAATGAAAACCAACATAATGATGCAGTATTACAGAAGAACTGCATAAAATTAACTATAGTACATACTGTACTACTGTAATAAATTTGTAGTTACCTCCTGTTGCTATTGGTATGAGCTGAAATGTTGCAAGTATCTGCTTAAAGCACTGTGTCCCCATCTGAGTAGTTTATGTCTCCAGTAAAATGCATACTGCAATAAAAAGTGATCTCTTGAAGTTCTGGCAAAATTTTCATTATGTTCAATGCAATACCATAAACCTTGAAAAATATCCAGGGACCTGTATGAAGCACCACTAGTGATGTTGGAAGTGCTCCCAAGAAGCAGACGAAAGTCATGAGCATACAATAAAAAGTTAAATTGCTTGATTTGTATTGCAGGTTGAGGTCTACATCTGTGGTTGTCTGCCATTTCAAGATAAATGAACTCAGCATAAGAGCTGTTGTAAAAAATAAATAAATAAAGTAAAGGGAATTCATGAAGCTATATCTTCAGCTACACCAACAGGCTCAGAAACCTTACACTTTTTGTGAAATACCTTTTTTATCTTGTATTGAAAATGCATCTGTTATGTGAATGCAGGATTGCTATAAGAAAAGCATATAAAGTCCAATATGATTCCAGAAAAAGCAAATTCATTATATAGCAACTGAAAACAAAAGACAGGTGAAAGATTTAAAGCTGGAGAATAATGCCAGCAAAGGATGGTTTGAGAATTTTAGAAAGATATTTGGCTTCAAAAATCTCAAGATAATAGGAGAAATAGTGTTTGCTGACCAAGCGGCTGTAGAAAAGTTTCCAGGTGGCATTTTAAAGATCATTGAGAAGAAAGAATATCTGCCTGAATAGGTTTTTAATGCAGATAAAAGTTCCGTATTCTGGGGGGAAAAAAGGCATAAAGAACATGTATCAGTAAGGGAAAAATGTGAACACTAAAGTTTAAGCCAGCAAGGGATAGGCTAACAACTATTTGGTATAAATGCAATTAGTTTGTGATCAGCACTCTCTGCATTTATACAGCTGCTAACCCCCAAGCCTTGAGAAGACAAAACAAATATTAGCTGTCAGTCTTTTGGTTAATCAAAAAGAATGCCTGAAAAACAAGAACACTTTTTTTCCTGGATTGGTTCCATCAGCACCTCATCTCTGAAGTCAGAAAGTACCTTGCCTGTAAGGGACTGTCTTTTTAAGGTTTTTTGATATGAGTCAATGCCTTTGACCACTCTTAACTCCATGAATTTAAAACCAAAGGTATCAAATTAGTCTACTTGTCCCCAAACAAAATATCTCTGAGTCAGTCTCTAGATCAGGTGTCATAATTACTTGTAAGGCTCATTGCATATAGTACTCTATAGAAAGAATTGCCAACACTATAGAAATGAACACAGGTATACAGAATATTATGAAGGCCTAGAGGGATTAAACCATTGTTATAGAAAAAGCCGTGACAGCTGTCAAGCCCTAGACAAATTTCTGCTGAAGAAAACTGTATCCAGGTATGTATCTGACTTCAGAGGATTTAGGACAGAGTCCATCAAGGAAATAATAAAAGAGATTGTGGATATGACCAAAAAGGTGGGGTAAAGGGTTTCTAGACACGGATTTGGAGAAATTTAAGAGCTAATACACACATCGAAGGAATAAACTGAAGGCAACTATATGGAGATGAGTGCTTCTGAACCAGTGCCAGACAATTTGGAAGAAGACTTAGAAGAAGCAGTACCAGAAAACAAATTGGCATTACAGAATCTGAAAGAGGGTCTCTGTTATTTAAGACTCATCTTGACTTCTTTTGTGACATGACCCCTTCTGTGATACATAGAGGAGCTGAAACTAAAGTAAATGACAGAAGAAGGCTTGGTACTGTATAGCAACATTTTTAGATAAGTGTATGCTACATAATACATATAGCATACAAAATATGTGTTAATCAATGGTTTATGTTACAGGTAAGGCTTCCAGTCAACAGTAGGTTATTATTAAATTTTGGGGGAGGCAAAAGTTATATGAGACTTTTTGACTGTGTAAGAGGTTGGCATTCCTTACCTCTATGCTTGTCAAAGATTATATATAGTCTATAATTCTAGCACTTTGGGAGGCCGAGGTGGGTGGATCGCCTAAGATCAGGAGTTCGAGACCAGTCTGGGCAACATGGAGAAACCCCGTCTCTACCAAATCACAAAAAATTAGCCAGGAGTGGTAGCATGCACCTGTATTCCCAGATACTTATGAGGCTGAGGTAGGAGAATCACTTGAACCCACGAGGCAGAGGTTGTGGCGAGCCGAGATTGCACCACTACACTCCAGCCTGGGCAACAGAGTGAGATTCCATCTCAAAAAAAAAAAAAAAAAAAAAGATATTATACATACACACACACACATATATACACACACACATATTCTATTGGTCACACACACACACACACATATATATATATATTCTATTGGTTTTGTTTCTCTAGACAACCCTGACTAATAAAGGTGACTATTTAAAATATCAAATTATTATATATCTTGACCACAAAAAAATAGACATATGAAAATACCACTAATAAATCCTCTGTCTTTCTCTTTTTTCTTAACTGCAACAAAATAAATAATTTCAGTAGAAAACCTTTTGCACTAGTCTTGCATGTGTATGCTGGATGTGCACATACATACACCCAAGTTTCTTTTTCCATTTAGACTCTACCTAATGTTATTGGTATCTGTTAACTCTCTAAACATATTTCAATGTTGTTTAATATTATGGTCAGTATAAGGAATAAAGTGAGAATGGATCAACAGTTGACATTTCTTAGAAGGGCTTAACAGAAGATAGTATCTAAGGGATAATAGGGATAATGAGACACCTATGGCTAAGATGTCAAACTTTTTTTATTTTTATTCGTATGAACCTTTGACAGAAATGAATGGTAGACAGTACAAGTTTTCCATGAAGGAATGCCCAGAACATTCAAAAGAACAGAGAAGTCAGAGAAGCATGGAAGTATTTCTCATTACTGAAAGTCATAATAGCGAGATGACAGAATGAAGAATAGAATAGAATAACATTGACTTTTAAATTTTCATTTAATATTGCTATTAACTTTTATTTTTACTTTTAGATAATCTCAGGTTTGAACCATTATTTTTGAAATGAACAATGATGATGTTAAAAAATCATGCAAGGTAAATAATCCATTGAGAGTGCAAGATAGACTAACATATTTTAACATAACAGTTCCTTGATGTATTTGAGATTCCAGTATGGCATAGTATCAAATTTTAAAAATTCACAATGATTTGAAAAAGCTTTTAAAATACTTCTCTGCCAATATGTGGTGGCTCATGCCTGTAATGTCAACACTTGGAGAGACCAAGGTGGGAGAATCCTTTAAAGTCAGGAGTTCAAGACCAGTCTGGGAAACAGAGGGAGACCTGTTTCTACAAAAAAAACTAAAAATTGAAAATTTAGCCAGGCATTGTGGCACATGCCTGTAGTTCCAACTGCTCAGGAGGCCGAAGCAGGATGATTGCTTGAGTCCAGGAGTTTGAGTCTGCCATCGACTATGATTATTCCACTGCACTGCTACGTGAGCAACAGAGCAATACCTTGTCTCACACAAAACAACCAAAAAATTCTCATTTTTTAAATCTACATGAAAGTAATCAATCTCTAATCAACAATTGAAATGTTTAACTACTTATTTCTTCACATAATTCAACTAACACAACCTATCATGATATATTGGTGGAAACAGACATAAGTATCCAGTTGCCTTCTGATAAGCCATAAGAAAATTTTTGAAAAATGCAAAACAATTCCAGAGTTCTCAGTGTTTATTTTTGTTTTCAAAAATAAGTTGTATTATAACTTTATTTTTGTTAACCTATTTTAGATTTATTGTGTCACTTTTAAATGAGTTAAAAAATATACTGAACATTTTTATTTTAATTTCTAATGTGGTTAATATCAGTAGATAGTAAAAAATACCTTTCAAGCATGAAATATTAATGTTGTTAAAACTTTATTCCTCTGTACATGTATTTTTAAAATGCTATGTGATGAAATGACAAGTATATGCAAAGCATATCTGCTGAGTACTGTAGTACAATAGTTGGTAAGCTGGTAAGTAATCATTCTAGACTGTAATGAGATGCTGAGACTAACAAGTTTGAAAACATCCCATTATGGATTATTCGTTCAAAGGAAATAAATCTGTGCCAGTTTTCATATTAATTTCAATCATATTATAAGGATCCCTTGTTATCTAAATGTCTGCTACCTTGATAAATTAGAATAAATTTCCAAATAAATCCCTTGCTATCTGCATTTTTTCTATTCCCTACCTAAAACTTAAATATTAAATATTTTTATATGACAAGTTAGTCTGTATTATCCAGAATCACTTTTAAAATCCATGCTAGCTACAATTTTAAAAATATATAGATTTGGTGATTAAAGGACACTTGCATCTTAAAACATTGCATTATCTATCATCTTTTCACTGCTTTAAGATTCATGGTCAGTTATAGTTTTGTCTCTCGAAACACTCAAGTTTTTCATAAATAGTTTTTATGATTCAGTTCTATGGAGAATCTTGTTTAGAATTAGTATCTATATTTATACAAAATGGTTACCTCCTTTTGACATTGTTGAAATCTGTAACTGGTATCTGATGACAGCCAAATCAGTGAGCCCATCTGCTATTATTTTTGGACAAAGAGTTCTCAATTGGTCTGATGCCCTTAAATGGAAGAAGTTGTTAGCTCTAGAGTTGACAATTGCGATTTATTACTATGGGAATACAAGTTAAGGAAGTCAGAGTCAGAAGCGTGAAACAGATACACATAAAGCAAGAAAAGTAGGAATGAGTAATGGAAAGAAAAGACTTCTATTTATCTTTTGTTTCTGGTCTTATTCCTAACATTAGATCTTAAGATATTGCCCGTGCCACTATTCATTTTGATCAACCTACTTCCATTTGAAAGCAAATTATTGTAGGTAATTAACTTCAAAAATGCTCAATTATAATCTCTGATATGGTTGTGTCTTCAAGATACATACATACTAATTGTGCCTTGGTCATATTATATGTGCCTATGCTATAAAAATTATTTGATGGGACCACAAGTTTCTCTCTCTTCTAGTTTTCTTGTTTTCTTCCTCCATCCTTGACAATTGCATTTTACAAGTTTCCCTTTGTTCATGTTTCCCAAGTTTTCACCTTGGCTTTCATTAGCAAATATAATTTTCCCTGTTGACTTCAGCTGCACCTATGACTTTAAATTTTATCTGTTTACTTGTAACTTTCAAATCCACATTTCCAACTCTTATCTTTCTTTTGAGAATAAGATTCATTTAACCAGTTACTTGCTAACCCTATCCAATTGCTGCCAAACCACAAACTTAAAATCAAAATTGAATTTTCCATTTCCTCCCCTAGATGATCTCTCCTTTCTACTCATCTACATTTCCAGTGAATTGTTTCTCCATCTGCCTATTTACTCAAGGAAAACAATTAACATCCTCCTTAAAATCAACAAATCCTTCTCTGTAAAGCTTTACCCACATCATACTTTTATTCCTTAATACTGTTAATTGTGTCTCAGAAATGTATCTTAAACAACCTTCTCTCCAACTCTGCAGATTTTTCAATGTTCATCTGGAAAATTAAAAAGAGACTAAATAAGCTACCTAACTCTAATCCCCTGCACATTAATCCATCCTTTACGTTGTTGGCAAACTAATTCCCAAAATGCAGATCTGAACATGCCATCTTTCTGAGTATCCTTCTCCCATTGCCTATCATCATCACTATAGACAAATATTTCAATCTGATATTGTAGTCTTTCTCTACTGAAATGATCATGAAAAAAGTCAAAAACAACAGTTTGGTAGAGATAAGTACAAGTAAACCATGCACAGAAGAGATTTTTTATTATACATATAATATGTACATTATATATTTAATCTATATTAACTATATATTACCTATAATGTATATATTTATGTACATGCATTGAAAGTTATATAATGTTTTACCTGTGGAAAAATATCTGGTTACAGGTGATACTAGCTTGAAGTAGTGGTCTGTCTGCTTTGGAAAAAAAACACTGTGTTGACTCTAAGACCAGTGTATTAGTCCATTTTTATACTGCTGTGAAGAAATACTTGATATGGGGTAATTTTTAAAGAAAAAGAGGTTTAATGGACTCACATTTCCACATGGGTGGGGAGGCCTCACAACCACGGTGGAAAGCAAAGAAGGAGCAAAGGCACCTCTTACATGGTGGCAGAAAAGAGAGCTTGTGCAGGGGAACTTCCTTATGTAAAACCATCAGATCTCGTGAGACGTATGTACTATCAGGAGAACAGCATGGGAAAACCTGCCCCACTATTCAATTACCCTCCCCCCACAGGGTCTCTCCCATGACATGGGATTATGGGAGCTATAATTCAAGATGAAATTTGGATGGGGACATAGCCTAACCATATCGACTAGTAAATACTGATGTGATCTCCTTTTGCTGTCTTCCAAATCACAAACTTTATAACTAATTTGTATTTCAGAAACTGCTCGATACATGCTAATATTTCAATTACAGTCCCAGGAGTAAGTACAAAACAAAAAATAAAAACAGCACCAATGGCATTCTTTAAGACTTATAAATAAACCTGAACACATTTCTATACAAAATATATATGTACCCCCTAGGCTACGATCTACAATTTGTGAAAGAAGGGACTGTCAAATTACCCTGTACCCAACACATGCCATGGCATGTGTCATAACACAGCTTAATAGATCTTTTGAAATAAATAAATGAATAAATTCATTGATGCAGTACATCCTTGAAAGACTTTAGATACTTATAAACCATATTCTATGGTGACTATACTACTGATACTCTATTTTTCCCATATAAAAAGTAAATTGAAACAACATGTATATAACACCAAATCACCTATAGTTAGGTTTTTGGTTGTTTTGTTTTGTTGGATAGCATCTGATGAACTGAGATGTTATAATATTACTTTTCTGGTACTATGAAAACAAATATTTAGGGATGCAGAAGACTGCAGGAAACAATGGTAATCTTCCTGGATACAGATATAAACCTTGGAGAATATGAGAAATAAAAAGCAACGGAGGAAATGAGGCCTAAAAACAGTGGTGGCTGGGCACGGTGGCTCACGCCTGTAATCCTAACACTTTGGGAGGCACAGGCGGTTGGATCATGAGATCAGGAGTTCAAGACCAGCCTGGCCAAGATGGTGAAACCCCGTCTCTACTAAAAATACAAAAATTAGCCAGGCATTGTGGTGGGCACCTGTAATCCCAGCTACTCAGGAGGCTGAGACAGGGAATTGCTTGAATCCGGCAGGTGAAAGTTGCAGTGAGCCAAGATCGCGCCACTGCACCCAGCCTGAGCGACAGAGTGAGACTCCATCTCAAAAACAAAAACAAAACAAAACAAAAAAAACGGCCAGGCTCGGTGGCTCACACCTGTAATCCCAGCACTCTGTGAGGCCGAGGCGGGCAGATCAAGAAGTCAGGAGATTGAGGCCATCCTGACTAACACAGTGAAACCCCGTCTCTACTAAAAAATACAAAAAATTAGCCGGGCGTAGTGGCGGGCGCCTGTAGTCCTGGCTACTCCGGAGGCTGAGGCAGGAGAATGGCGTGAACTCGGGAGGCGGACCTTGCAGTGAACCAAGATCCTGCCACTGCACTCCAGCCTGGGCGGCAGAGCGAGACTCTGTCTCAAAACAAAAGCAAAAACAAAAACAAAAACCAACCAAACAAACAAAAAACCATATTTGGAGATGGCAGAATTTGGTTTATTTGTGAGATAGTTGTTAAGATTTAATTATAAACTTCTTTTTTCTTGTCTTCTTAAATATTTATAGGCAGTCCTTAATTTTTTTTAATTAATTAATTTATTATTATTATTATACTTTAAGTTCTAGGTTACATGTGCATAACGTGCAGGTTTCCTACATATGTATACTTGTGCCATGTTGGTGTGCTGCACCCATCAACTCGTCAGCACCCATCAACTCGTCATTTACATCAGGTATAACTCCCAATGCAATCCCTCCCCCCTCCTCTCTCCCCATGATAGGCCCTGGTGTGTGATGTCCCCCTTCCCAAGTACAAGTGATCGCATTGTTCAGTTCCCACCTATGAGTGAGAATATGCGGTGTTTGGTTTTCTGTTCTTGTGATAGTTTGCTAAGAATGATGGTTTCCAGCTTCATCCATGTCCCTACAAAGGACACAAACTCATCCTTTTTTATGGCTGCATAGTATTCCATGATGTATATGTGCCACATTTTCTTAATCCAGTCTGTCACTGATGGACATTTGGGTTGATTCCAAGTCTTTGCTATTGTGAATAGTGCCGCAATAAACATACGTCTGCATGTGTCTTTATAGCAGCATGATTTATAATCCTTTGGGTATATACCCAGTAATGGGATGGCTGGGTCATATGGTACATCTAGTTCTAGATCCTTGAGGAATCGCCATACTGTTTTCCAGAATGGTTGAACTAGTTTACAATCCCACCAACAGTGTAAAAGTGTTCCTATTTCTCCACATCCTCTCCAGCACCTGTTGTTTCCTGACTTTTTAATGACCGCCATTCTTTTTTTTTTTTTTTTCCAGCTACCAAGATTTTTATTTTTTTATTTTTATTTATTTTTTTATTATTATACTTTGAGTTCTAGGGTACATGTGCATAACGTGCAGGTTTGTTACATATGTATACTTGTGCCATGTTGGTGTGCTGCACCCATCAACTCGTCAGCACCCATCAACTCGTCATTTACATCAGGTATAACTCCCAGTGCAATCCCTCCCCCTCCCCCCTCCCCATGATAGGCCCCAGTGTGTGATGTTCCCCTTCCCAAGTCCAAGTGATCTCATTGTTCAGTTCCCACCTGAGTGAGAACAAGCGGTGTTTGGTTTTCTGTTCTTGTGATAGTTTGCTAAGAATGATGGTTTCCAGCTGCATCCATGTCCCTACAAAGGACACAAACTCATCCTTTTTTATGGCTGCATAGTATTCCATGGTGTATATGTGCCACATTTTCTTAATCCAGTCTGTCACTGATGGCCATTTGGGTTGATTCCAAGTCTTTGCTATTGTGAATAGTGCTGCAATAAACATACGTGTGTATGTGTCTTTATAGCAGCATGATTTAGAATCCTTTGGGTATATACCCAGTAATGGGATGGCTGGGTCATATGGTACATCTAGTTCTAGATCCTTAAGGAATCGCCATACTGTTTCCCATAATGGTTGAACTAGTTTACAATCCCACCAACAGTGTAAAAGTGTTCCCATTTCTCCACATCCTCTCCAGCACCTGTTGTTTCCTGACTTTTGAATGATCGCCATTCTAACTGGTGTGAGATGGTATCTCATTGTGGTTTTGATTTGCATTGCTCTGATGGCCAGTGATGATGAGCATTTTTTCATGTGTCTGTTGGTTGTATGAATGTCTTCTTTTGAGAAATGTCTGTTCATATCCTTTGCCCACTTTTGGATGGGGTTGTTTGTTTTTTTCTTGTAAATTTGTTTGAGTTCTTTGTAGGTTCTGGATATTAGCCCTTTGTCAGATGAGTAGATTGCAAAAATTTTCTCCCATTCTGTAGGTTGCCTGTTCACTCTGATGGTAGTTTCTTTTGCTGTGCAGAAGCTCTTTAGTTTAATGAGATCCCATTTGTCAATTTTGGCTTTTGTTGCCGTTGCTTTTGGTGTTTTAGACATGAAGTCTTTGCCCATGCCTATGTCCTGAATGGTACTACCTAGGTTTTCCTCTAGGATTTTTATGGTATTAGGTCTAACATTTAAGTCTCTAATCCATCTTGAATTAATTTTCGTATAAGGAGTAAGGAAAGGATCCAGTTTCAGCTTTCTGCTTATGGCTAGCCAATTTTCCCAGCACCATTTATTAAATAGGGAATCCTTTCCCCATTTCTTGTTTCTCTCAGGTTTGTCAAAGATCAGATGGCTGTAGATGTGTGGTATTATTTCTGAGGACTCTGTTCTGTTCCATTGGTCTATATCTCTGTTTTGGTACCAGTACCATGCTGTTTTGGTTACTGTAGCCTTGTAGTATAGTTTGAAGTCAGGTAGCGTGATGCCTCCAGCTTTGTTCTTTTGACTTAGGATTGTCTTGGAGATGCGGGGTCTGTTTTGGTTCCATATGAAATTTAAAGCAGTTTTTTCCAACTCTGTGAAGAAACTCATTGGTAGCTTGATGGGGATGGCATTGAATCTATAAATAACCTTGGGCAGTATGGCCATTTTCATGATATTGATTCTTCCTATCCCTGAGCATGGTATGTTCTCCATTTGTTTGTGTCCTCTTTTATTTCACTGAGCAGTGGTTTGTAGTTCTCCTTAAAGAGGTCCTTTACATCCCTTGTAAGTTGGATTCCTAGGTATTTTATTCTCTTTGAAGCAATTGTGAATGGAAGTTCATTCCTGATTTGGCTCTCTGTTTGTCTGTTACTGGTGTATAAGAATGCTTGTGATTTTTGCACATTAATTTTGTATCCTGAGACTTTGCTGAAGTTGCTTATCAGCTTAAGGAGATTTTGGGCTGAGACAATGGGGTTTTCTAAATATACAATCATGTCATCTGCAAAGAGCGACAATTTTACTTCTTCTTTTCCTAACTGAATCCCCTTGATTTCTTTCTCTTGCCTGATTGCCCTAGCCAGAACTTCCAACACTATGTTGAATAGGAGTGGTGAGAGAGGGCATCCCTGTCTTGTGCCAGTTTTCAAAGGGAATTTTTCCAGTTTTTGCCCATTCAGTATGATATTGGCTGTGGGTTTGTCATAAATAGCTCTTATTATTTTGAGGTACGTTCCATCAATACGAAATTTATTTCGTTTTTAGCATGAAGGGCTGTTGAATTTTGTCAAAAGCCTTTTCTGCATCTATTGAGATAATCATGTGGTTCTTGTCTTTGGTTCTGTTTATATACTGTATTATGTTTATTGATTTGCGAATGTTGAACCAGCCTTGCATCCCAGGGATGAAGCCCACTTGATCATGGTGGATAAGCTTTTTGATGTGCTGCTGAATCCGGTTTGCCAGTATTTTATTGAGGATTTTTGCATCGATGTTCATCAGGGATATTGGTCTAAAATTCTCTTTTTTTGTTGTGTCTCTGCCAGGTTTTGGTATCAGGATGATGTTGGCCTCATAAAATGAGTTAGGGAGGATTCCCTCTTTTTCTATTGTTTGGAATAGTTTCAGAAGGAATGGTACCAGCTCCTCCTTGTACCTCTGGTAGAATTTGGCTGTGAATCCATCTGGTCCTGGACTTTTTTTGGTTGGTAGGCTATTAATTATTGCCTCAATTTCAGAGCCTGCTATTGGTCTATTCAGGGATTCAACTTCTTCCTGGTTTAGTCTTGGAAGAGTATAAATGTCCAGGAAATTATCCATTTCTTGTAGATTTTCCAGTTTATTTGCATAGAGGTGTTTATAGTATTCTCTGATGATAGTTTGTATTTCTGTGGGGTTGGCAGTGATATCCCCTTTATCATTTTTTATTGCGTCAATTTGATTCTTCTCTCTTTTCTTCTTTATTAGTCTTGCTAGCGGTCTGTCAATTTTGTTGATCTTTTCAAAAAACCAACTCCTGGATTCATTGATTTTTTGGAGGATTTTTTGTGTTTCTATCTCCTTCAGTTCTGCTCTGATCTTAGTTATTTCTTGCCTTCTGCTAGCTTTCGAATGCGTTTGCTCTTGCTTCTCTAGTTCTTTTAACTGCGATGTTAGAGTGTCAATTTTAGATCTTTCCAGCTTTCTCTTGTGGGCATTTAGTGCTATAAATTTCCCTCTACACACTGCTTTAAATGTGTCCCAGAGATTCTGGTATGTTGTATCTTTGTTCTCATTGGTTTCAAAGAACATCTTTATTTCTGCCTTCATTTCATTATGTACCCAGTAGTCATTCAGGAGCAGGTTGTTCAGTTTCCATGTAGTTGAGTGGTTTAGATTGAGTTTCTTAGTCCTGAGTTCTAGTTTGATTGCACTGTGGTCTGAGAGACAGTTTGTTATAATTTCTGTTCTTGTACATTTGCTGAGGAGTGCTTTACTTCCAATTATGTGGTCAATTTTGGAGTAAGTGCGATGTGGTGCTGAGAAGAATGTATATTCTGTTGATTTGGGGTGGAGAGTTCTATAGATGTCTATTAGGTCTGCTTGCTGCAGAGATGAGTTCAATTCCTGGATATCCTTGTTAACTTTCTGTCTCGTTGATCTGTCTAATGTTGACAGTGGAGTGTTGCTAGCAATGAGGGACACTCCGTGGGTGTGGGACCCTCCCGGTCAGGTGTGGCATATAATCTCCTGGTGTGCCTGTTTGCTTAAAGCGCAGTATTGGGGTGGGAGTTACCCGATTTTCCAGGTGTTGTGTGTCTCAGTTCCCCTGGCTAGGAAAAGGGATTCCCTTCCCCCTTGCCCTTCTCAGGTGAGGCGATGCCTCGCCCTGCTTCAGCTCTTGCTGGTCGGGCTGCAGCAGCTGACCAGCACCGATTGTCCAGCACTCCCTAGTGAGATGAACCCAGTACCTCAGTTGAAAATGCAGAAATCACCGGTCTTCTGTGTCGCTTGCGCTGGGAGTTGGAGACTGCAGCTGTTCCTATTCGGCCCATCTTGCTCCGCCCCCTAATGATCGCCATTCTAACTGGTGTGAGATAGTATCTCATTGTGGTTTGATTTGTATTTCTCTGATGGCCAGTGATGATGAGCATTTTTTCATGTGTCTGTTGGCTGTATGAATGTCTTCTTTTGAGAAATGTCTGTTCATATCCTTTGCCCACTTTTTGATGGGGTTGTTTGTTTTTTTCTTGTAAATTTGTTTGAGTTCTTTGTAGGTTCTGGATATTAGCCCTTTGTCAGATGAGTAGATTGCAAAAATTTTCTCCCATTCTGTAGGTTGCCTGTTCACTCTGATGGTAGTTTCTTTTGCTGTGCAGAAGCTCTTTGCACAAGACAAGGATGCCCTCTCTCACCACTCCTATTTAACATAGTGTTGAAAGTTCTGGCTAGGGCAATCAGGCAAGAGAGAAATCAAGGGTATTCAGTTAGGAAAAGAAGAAGTCAAATTGTCCCTCTTTGCAGATGACATGATTGTATATTTAGAAAACCCCATTGTCTCAGCCCAAAATCTCCTTAAGCTGATAAGCAACTTCAGCAAAGTCTCAGGATACAAAATTAATGTGCAAAAATCACAAGCATTCTTATACACCAGTAACAGACAAACAGAGAGCCAATAATAAATGGTGCTGGGAAAAATTGGCTAGCCATAAGTAGAAAGCTGAAACTGGATCCTTTCCTTACTCCTTATATGAAAATTAATTCAAGATGGATTAGAGACTTAAATGTTAGACCTAATACCATAAAAACCCTAGAGGAAAACCTATGTAGTACCATTCAGGACATAGGCATGGGCAAAGACTTCATATCTAAAACACCAAAAGCAATGGCAGCAAAAGCCAAAATTGACAAATGGGATCTAATTAAATTATAAACTTTTAAAAATCACAAACTTCTACCCCGGGAAATTCTGAGTAATCAGGCCTATGTTACAACCCCAGAATAGACACTTTAAAAAGATAATAGATAATCTACAGTGCAACCAAGTTTGGGGAATATTCCTTCTAAGGTCATTTTTCACCTAAAAATAGATTTATAGATTTATCTCATGTTACAAATATTTGCATCCTTTTTTTTTCAATTTTCATAAAATATTATATTACCTCTAAATGCCAGTATGGAACTAACTGTGATCAGTTTAATATGGAAATCTTTATTATATTTTATATTAGTAATTGAAATAATCATTTTCTACATTTTTGTCCACTCTTCTCTTTTTGGCATTTTCCTATAGATGACTAGTGCTTGTTCTGAGGGACTCTGATTACTCAGTTCTAAGTTTGATTTAGTCTGTTCATGCTGCTGTTACAAAATAACTGAGACTGGGAAATTTATAAAGAACAAAAATTTGTTACTCACTGTTATGGAGGCTGGAAAGTCCAACATCAAGGTACATATGAGTTTGGTGTTTGGTGAGGGCTCAGTCTCAGCTTCTAAGATGACTCCTTGTTGCTGCATCTTCTACAGATGAGAAATGCTGTGTCCTCACATGGTTAAAGGGATAAGAAAGAGCAGAAAAAAGAGCAAACTCTCTATCAAGCCCGTTTATCAGGGCACCTAATTTCATTCATGAAGGCAGAACTCTCATCACTCAATACCTTCTGAAGGATATGCCTCTTAATACTGTTGCCTTGGAAATGAAGTTTCAACATGAATTTTGGAGCGGACAAACCTATTGAAATCATAGAAAATTTGCATGACCACTCTGGCTTTTGCTAAGAAAGTTCTGTGTGTCTAGCTTTAGCAATTAATGTAATATAATTTTATAAGCAACTTCATACTCATGAAATTACTGTTCTGCTTACTTAGTTTACTTACTTTTTAAAGGAAAAACAGCCTAACAAAATATTTTAGGCATGAATAGAAGATTCCAAATTATTTCAATGATGAAAACCTTTTATTTTTCTTATAATATTATCTGTATCTCAGTTGTCCAGGTGAAATATCCAGAGATTTTATTCAGGGTAAACCATGAAAATCATAAATCTAGAAAACTTTTTAAACTTTAACCATTGTCATTTTGGAGAAATGATAATGGAAATTATTCTAAGTCATTTTAAAAAATAATTTGCAACCTTCTCACCTCAATGACACTGTCTACTCACCTTTAAATTGATTGCATCCCCTGAAGCAGATAAAATATTTCGGAACACCATGAATCTGCTTGATATTCACATTTAAATTTTAAACTCATTTTAATTAGTGAAACTGACCAGGATCAGTCTGATAACTTGCCTTGTTATTCATTTTGACTTTGTTAGGTCAACTTTGTATCAGCATTTAGATCAATGCAGTAGTTCAGTTAAGTAGAACAACTGTCTAGAGCTTCATGACTTAGCACTATTTCAAATCTACTTTTGGAGGTATTCCCCTCATATCTCATGCAAAGCAGTTATTTCTTGTTTTCACATATCTTTTAATTGTGAAGATATTAAAAGATTTTCTTTGAGCATTTACTGTCTATATTAGTTAGTTTTCACACTGCTATAAAGAAATACCTGAGACTAGGTAATTTATAAAGAAAAAAGGTTTAATTGACTCACAGTTCTGCACGGCTGGGGAGGCCTCAGGAAACTTACAATAATGGCAGAAGGGGAAAAGGCACATCTTACATAGTGACAGGTGAGAGAGAAAGGTGTGAAAGGGGAAGATCCCCTTATAAAACTATCAGATCTCATGAGAACTCATGATCATGAGAACAGCATGGGGGAACCACCCCCATGATCCAATAACTTCACAACAGGTCTCTCCTTAGACCAGTGGGTATTATAAATCAAGACGAGATTTGGGTGGAGACACAGCCAAATACAATCGCTTCCCCTGTTGCTTAGTAAGAATAATGGATGGAGGTGGCTGGGCGCAGTGGCTCACACCTATAATCCCAGCACATTGGGAGTCCAAAGTGGGTGGATCATGAGGTCAGGAGATCAAGACCATCCTGGCTAACACAGTGAAACCCCGTCTCTAGTAAAAATACAAAAAATTAGCTGGGTGTCCTGGAGGGCGCTGTAGTCCCAGCTATTTGGGAGGCTAAGGCCGGAGAATGGAGTGAACCTGAGAGGTGGAGCTTGCAGTTAGCCAAGATCATGCCACTGCTCTCCAGCTTGGGCGACAGAGCGAGACTTCTCGACAACAACAACAAAAAAAGAATGATGGATAGAGGTGATGCTACACAAAATTTCTCTTTATATTCATTAGTTTTGAACCCCATCTCCAGTGCAGAAATCCTAGACTTCTTGAACTTATTTATTTCACATTTCTGCTGGAAAATTCTTTTACTCATCTGGCATGAGGCCTAGACTAAAAAGCAGGTCATCTTTCCCCAGACTCTTTATACCCCACACTTCATTCTTGGTGATCAAAAGAGATAAAGTCTACTCAAATAAATAGTGTCTTCCTAAAGCCTGGGTGCATCTCCCAACGTTCCACTATGTTGTCTTAATCATGATATACATATTTAAAATATTTTCTACCTGGAAAAATAAAACTTTATTGACTTGTGGGACAGTTCTACTAACCCAACACTGATCCTTAGTTCTTCAGAAAATGACCAAGTATAAGCATCACTAAAATGAAATCTTAAACTTTCCAATTCATGTAATTTATACAAGTTTTATACTTCCTTTTCTGTAGTTGTATGAAAAGAAAATGTGCCAAATTCTAACTTCTTACCTGGGGATTAGGCAGTTTGGCTAACAGCCATTTCACACACTCCCTCTCTCCTCTTCTAATAAATCCTGTGTCTTAAAACAGCCCTTAATAAAATAACACACTGAAATGAAAGTAATTTTAACATGTGTATTACCATGACTGCAAAGCAGAACAGTTCTGAAATCTGCACAGACACTTGAGTTGTCCAGATGAGATCAGTGTGTGTTCACTACTTCGTATATTTAAGTTATGGAACCAAGACGAAATATAAAAAAACGTAATTTGTCCCCCAAAATATTTCATCCTAATACTTGTACCACTTGTAAAGTCATTTTCATTAGTTTTCAAAAATGCTGTATTCAATAAACATTCTTCCTGTAGTATCAGGCTTTTCTCAACTTGCTATAGGACTCTTTTGTATAAATTATTCCTGGCTCCTAGTTACATGATTCTAACCTGTGAACAACTTGTCTTTCCCAATGATGACACATATTTATTTGGTATTATCTGCATTTAAATTCCACTGTAGTTTCATCTCCTCTGATGTTCTGCATGGTGAATTATAAATTTATGTTGCCTTGGCATCTATTTTGAATACAAGCTGGACTTTCTTATAGCAGAAGCAGGGCTTATTTACCCTTGATGAGGTGCCTAGTTCTTCACCTCTTCCTAGTTTGTCAGTGCAGTTGATTCAGATGTCTACCTTGCATAACCGCCTTCTGGTGACCACGTCCCTATGGGCTACCTAGATACAACCTACTTGACTAGTCCTACTGATGTCCACACTCTGCATGGACTGGCAGATATGTCACAATGGGATGGATATTTGTCTTGAACAATGTTCTGTAATCAGAGATTTTAGTAACTAATAAAAACTTCTCCACTTAAAGTAAATTTTTATATTTTGCTAGAAAATTCACCATGATTTTAAGGTTATTTTATTCCAAACTAGCAATTTATAAAACTTCTAAAGTTGTAACTGAATAATTCACTGCATTTTTAAATTTCTGAAATCCAAAACACTTTATATCTGACATGAGTGTAGAAATATACAATTGTCCTAGGATTATTGCCATAAAAAAGCTATTTCATTGTTTACAGTTTATTACCCTCCCCTCCTTATCTCTCCACCTTCATACTAATCTAAAAGATATTATTCATCATTATTTGTTTGAAGAAAATTTTTTTCTCTGGTAAACTCAAGCTCATCAAATCCCCAAAGAAACAAGTAGAAAAGACAAAACCTTTCATAAAGAATGAATCGTGCGTTGTTTTTATAAATTCAGAGTTGGAGAAAGTAACAGTTATTGTCATCGAACAGTTACATACTAGGGAAGAAATGATTTACTGAAAATCATATACCATTTCAGCCTCTGGAGTCATTATTCTACATCTTGAAATATAGTCAAGGAATCAAAACACAGTGTGACCTTTACCAGAATGCTCATATTTTAAGACGGTCACTCCATTTCTGATTCCTTTCCTACAGGTCGGCCTTTCCTTAGAGCCTAGTGATTGCAGCAGTTCCTTGGTTTGACATCATTTTTTTCCAGGTGGTAACTAATTATCTTAAAAACTTTACATTTCAAGTACTGGCCATCTGGATTTACATTTATAAACTATAATACTTTTTCTTTTTTTCCTGAATACAATAAAAGTTTTCAAATTGTTGAAAGCAATCTTTACACTTATTTTGACTAAATCCTAAATTTATTAGATGCTGAAAAATTCCTGGGGGATACCACGCATGTTACCTTTAAACCACTCTTTAAAGTACAGTGATTAAGCAGCACCACCAAAATCCAGGCATGTTGCCAAACTACTATCATTTTTTAAACAATCGAATAAGCTTAATTGTGTTGCATTAGATTCAGTGATTGTAAGAAGAATGTGTGTAACAGAACAGAGGCCTCAGAAATAACACCACACATCTACAACCATCTGATCTTCGACAAACCTGACAAAAACAAGAAATGGGGAAAGGATTCCCTATTTAATAACTGGTGCTGGGAAAACTGACTAGCCATATGTAGAAAGCTGAAACTGGATCCCTTCTTTACACCTTATACAAAAATCAATTCAAAAATCAATTCAAGATGGATTAAAGACTTAAATGTTAGCCTAAAACCATAAAAATTCTAGAAGAAAACCTAGGCAATACCATTCAGGGCATAGGCATGGGCAAGGACTTCATGACTAAAACACCAAAAGCAACGGCAACAAATGCCAAAATAGGCAAATGGGATTTAATTAAACTAAAGAGCTTCTGCACGGCAAAAGAAACTACCATCATAGTGAACAGGCAACCTACAGAATGGGAGAATATTTTTACAATCTACCCATCTGACAAAGGGCTAACATCTAGAATCTACAAAGAACTTAAACAAATTTACAAGAAAAAAACAACCCCATCAAAAAGTGGGCAAAGTATGTGAACAGATACTTCTCAAAAGAAGACATTTATGCAGCCAACAGGCACATGAAAAAATGCTCATCATCACTGATCATCAGAGAAATGCAAATCAAAACCACGGTGAGATACCATCTCATACCAGTTAGAATGGCAATCATTAAAAAGTCAAGAAACAACAGATACTAGAGGGGATGTGGAGAAATATGAACACTTTAACACTGTTGGTGGGACTGTAAACTAATTCAACCATTGTGGAAGACAGTGTGGCGATTCCTCAAGAATCTAGAACTAGAAATACCATTTGACCCAGCCATCCCATTATTAGGCATATACTCAAAGGATTATAAATCATGCTACTATAAAGACACATGCACACATATGTTTATTGCAGCACTATTCACAATAGCAAAGACTTGGAACCAACCCAAAATGTCCATCAGGGATAGACTGGATTAAGAAAATGTGGCACATATACACCATGGAATACTATGCAGCCATAAAAAAGAACGAGTTCATATCCTTTGTAGGGACATGGATGCAGCTGGAAAACATCATTCTGAGCAAACTATCACAAGGACAGAAAACCAAACACTGCACGTTCTCACTCATAGGTGGGAATTGAACAATGAGAACACTTGGACACAGGGCGGGGAACATCACACTCCAGGGCCTGTCAGGTATGGGGGCAGGGGAAGGGATAGAATTAGGAGAAATATGTATTGTAAATGATGAGTTGATGGATGCAGCAAACCAACATGGCACATGTATACCTGTGTAACAAACCTGCACGTTGTGCGCAGGTACCCTGGAACTTAAAGTATAATAAAAAAAAGTTTAAAAACAATTTTGTAAAAAGAAACACTAAACAATTTTTACAAATATTCAACATCCATTGGAATTAAATAATTATGTCCAAGAAGAAAATCTCAGAAAAATTTTTAAGAAGTAACACTTAGTCCCTTGCTTTACACACAAATAGATTCCATTATCTTATTTAGGTTATATTGAAATATCGTGAGTATGGAAATGGAGAAAACCCTGTTTTCTTGCCTTTTCACACTTATGTGGTCACCCAGACCCACCTAGCTCCATTCCTTTTCTATTTTATTCTTAGGGTAAAAAATCCATTCCACAGCCTGCATAATTTCTAGAATGCTGTGGTGAAGCAGTTACTTGCAAAATTACTGATGCAGGGCATGGTGGCTCATGGCTACAATCCTAGCACTTTGGGAGGCTGTGGGATGGGGATCACTTGAGCCCAGGAGTTCAAGATCAGCACAAGTAGCATAGCAAGACCCCATTTCTACATTTTTTTTTTTTTTTAATTAGCAAGGTGTAGTGGTGCACAGCTGTAGCCCCAGGTACTTTGGAGGGTGACTTAGGAAGATTGTTTGAGCCTGGGAAGTCCAGGCTTTAGTGAGCTGTGGTCACACTCATGCACTCCAGCCTGGGCAACAGAGTGAGACCCTTTCTCAAAATAAATAGATAAATAAATAAATTAGTGATTTCCAAGGACAATGAATCGAAAGACAACCTTGCCTTATTACAACATAGAAAAGTGTTAGAGCTCTGTATCCATGGAACTAATGTTGGTAAAAATGACCTAAGAATATAAAGAAGAGAAAATATTTTTCAAGCAAAGCATGCTTTACTACTTTAATCTGGATTACATCTCTTTTGTAAAATAACTAAGATTGTAACATATCTATCTCATTTATTATTGACACTTTAACAAAGGAAAATGTAGAACTTTCTAAATTATTTGAGTTAGGATGACCAAATTATGTAGTGCTTATTTTTTTCCATATTTCCTTTATTTTCTCTCATCCTAGAATGTTTCCCTTTTCTGTCTCAACATGACTTGGTATAGAGAGAAAATTTTATGGGACTGAAAGGAACTTGAAAAATTTTCTTCACATATTTTTCAATTACTTCAGGCTAAAGTTGCTTTTTAAAGGTAAACTTTTTTTTTTTCTCTTCTCAGACTTAAAAGCAAGATCAAAAATTTATTCCTTTTCTAGACTGTATTTGAGTTTTATATTATCAGTGGTAATGTAAAAATGGAATCTGTAAATTGTTGTAGTTTTTCTTATCTGCTTTCTATTTACAGTACACAACAATTGTTAGAACTTCACAGTGAGTGTGTAAGTTGTAATAGTTTTACTATTTCACAAGTCTCTGCATTGTAAGAGTTGGATTTTAAATATTCATTGCTTAAAATGCCAAAATGTGTTGCTGGAGGGAGGTTATGTAATCTCTTTTGCTGGAGATCTTTAGAAATAGAATAGACACCTCTCTCCCTGTTTTAGTTTTATGTAGCTGTGTCTAGAAGCAAGGAAAGATTGTAAGTCTCTGGAAACACTTTTAAGCTCTATAGTTTACGAAATGGATGTACAGAATTTCAGAGTAGTGTTTAGACATAGCATCTAGTGGATCTTCACATAGTTAAAAATTTATAAAATTTACCTTAAACAGTACACTTAGTACACTTAAGGAATATACTTCAACGAGTTGTAAACATCTTAGGTTCAGTGTATTTATTTAATTTAATGATCAGATAATACTTATTGAATGCCATAATCACGTGTAGTAGGCTAAAAAAATCCCCACAAAAGAGAGATCAAGCTCTCAGTAGGGTTGACTCCCTCTGAGTGTTGGGAGTGAGAATCTTTTCCATAAGGATTTCTCAGCTTCTGGTTGTTTGTAGAACATTTCTGGCTTTTTAATTTTTTTGTCAAAGTTTGCATCATCCCGATCTGCCTTTATTTTCACATGCTGTTGTTTCTATGTGTGTGTGTCAAAATTTCCCCTTTTGATAAGGACACACACAGTCATATTACAGAGTGTGGCCCACCTTAGTAACTTCATCTTAACTTGATCATATGGAAAGGTTCTATTTCTAAATAAGGTCATTTTCTCGGGTCCTGGGTTATCAGGGAGTAGGAATTCAGCATCATTTGAGGTACGTAATTCAATCCATAGCAGAGAGTATGTTAGAAAGAAGTAGTCCACATTTCTCTGTTTTTAGGTAATACATATAAAGTAGCTCTAATCTGAAAACAGAGTAGCTGCCACCACATTTACAATCCAAATGCATGAGAGAAGTTTCTTGAGGAGATTTGCTTTGTTCACCCACTTTTGCAGCACTCATCAACATCTTTCTCACTATAGTCATCAAGAGACTAGGCCTGTAACTAATCAACATATTAAGAGGAAAAGGGGAATAGATAGTAAAACATTACTCTGTGAAGTATGTAATCTCCTTGAGTAGCAATTCCATGTGAGAAGCATGGAGATAATTCCCAGTGAAGGGGTGGAAGGAATTGACTTCACCTTTTAGTAGGTAAAACAGATACATGGGAGATGAGAGGATGGTAAATACAATGTGTATAGACTGTCATGTCAAAAACCTTGCCTGTGGAAAAATAGGTAGTATTGAGGAAGCTGTTATGGAAGGCCAAGGATTGTAACTTGGTTGCTAAGTTAGTCAGTCAGCTAGTTAGTTAGTATATCTGTTTTAAATAGGAGAGAACTGAGTTGAAAGTAAAAACCTAATATAATGAGAGAAGGGAAAAAATATATTAAAAATTAGGATACTGAAATATGACAGAATAACCACATGGAATGGGATTTACAGAGGTGGAACCATTGGTGGTGGACATAAGGTGAAAATCTTTTGCCTTATATTGCTGTTAGGGCTTTAAGGATTGTGAAAGACAGAAAATAAGCAGATTTTAAAATAATTATATATACACATTTATTTTCTTGTTTTTTTTTTATGCTTTTTGAATGATATATTAGTCCTCCTGTGTCTTTGTAATGTAGCAGGGTAATGTGTAGGGATCTGATCATAGATGGTAAATGAAGGGCTAAAGAAATAAGGTTGTTAAAGTTCTAGACTTAGTGTGATGATGACTTTCAGTTCTAGAAATTTTACAAATTAAATAATATTAATACAAAAAAGGAGTACTGTGCATACTTATTTAGAAGTTGATTAGTTGTCAATGGTTGTTACTTAGTCTGTCACTAGAGCTGCATAACTTGGAAATGTTTGAGGAAATATGTGAAGATTT
Organism: Chlorocebus sabaeus; assembly: GCF_047675955.1. NCBI lineage: Eukaryota > Metazoa > Chordata > Mammalia > Primates > Cercopithecidae > Chlorocebus > Chlorocebus sabaeus. Next base: position 118,437,634 of record NC_132911.1, read on the forward strand.
TATATTTTAAAATAGTTTGTCAAAATTATTTCAAAAAATGAAGATAATCTTTTCAGAACAACATTAAGAATTACGAATAAATATATGAAAAATAAGATCATCTGTGGCCAAAAAAAATTCATTTGCACATTAGCCACTCTTCTTGAAACAGGTACTACTTTTCATTTGACCTACAAATCCTAGGCATATTTTTGGTTAAAAGTGACATTTGGACGTACACATTTTCAGGAACACTCTTTTGCAGTATTTGAAGTTAGCTATACTCTGAATGCCATGAACACAATAAAAACATTAATTTAAGAGAAATGAATGTATAGTTTGCTACATATTTGATATCAACACATTTGTTTATATATTCTCATGTTTGTTTATTTATATACGTATTTAATCTATGTTTCTGTGTATGGTCTGTTGTGGTAGTCAGCTGCTAAGATGTCTCCCTAGGCCGGGTGCAGTGGCTCACACCTGTAATCCCAGCACTTTGGGAGGCGGAGAGGGGCGGATCACAACACAAAGTCAGGAGATCGAGACCATCCTCGCTAACACCGTGAAACCCTGTCTCCACTAAAAATACAAAAAAATTAGCCAGGCGTAGTGGCGAGCGCCTGTAGTCCCAGCTACTCCTGAGGCTGAGGCAGGAGAATGGCGTGAACCCGGGAGGCGGAGCTTGCAGTGAGCTGAGATCGCGCCACCGCACTCCAGCCTGGGCGACTGAGCAAGACTCCGTCTCAAAAAAAAAAAAAAAAAAAAAAAAAAAGGAAAGTCTCCCCATAACCCATATCTTTTAGTGTTCTAGTATTATACACAATCTATATTTAATACGGGCTGGACCCAGAGACTTACTTCTAATGAACAGATTACGGTAAAAGTAATGATCTGTCACTTCAAAGATTAGGCAACAAAAAAACTGACTTCTCTCTTGCTCACCTTCTCTTGCGCTCTCTGGCTTGCTTGAGTGGAAGGCAACTTGCGTATTGTGCCCTAACCTACTGAGAAGACCCTGTGGCAAGGAACTGAGGAAGGCATTTGACCAACACCCAATGTGAAACTAAGTTCAACAATCCCCAGGAAATGAATCCTGCCAACAACCACATGAGTGAGTTTGGAAGCGGATATTTCTTTCCCTGCTTCCAAGCTTCTCAAGCTTGTTGAGACTTCAGATGAAACTGTAGCCTTGACCACTGTCTTGACTGTAGTTTTGTAAGGGACTCTGAACTAGATGTGGCCAGATTCTTGAGCAACAGAAACTGTGAGTGAATAGATGGTTTTGGGGATAATTTGTTCTGCAGCGAAAGCTCACAAATGCATTTATGTATTTATCTACTTTAGCACATAAACAATATAAATGCCATTTGTTTGGGTATTTATTACTGATACTCCAGTTTACAAATGTAGAAGTAAACATCTTAGATAAGTGTCATGAAAAGAATTCCAGTTATTTCTTTTATTAATTATTCCATGAAGAAATTTAAATTCTAAAATTAAAAAATGTACGTTTTTCAAGTGTGATCTGTGAAAAATACTGTCACCACAGCCTGCAGATACTTTGTGATAACTTTTTCTCTCTGCTGGTTCAGCAATAACATAAATGTTTTTAAAACTTTTCTGACATTGTAGGCTGAGTAGGCTGCAATGCAGGCTATTTAACATGTCTTTATTTTTTTCTTATTTTTTCTTCAGTTGCTTCCTCCTGCTTCCCATTATGAGATGACATTCTCACTTTTTTTCCCCATATTGTACTTCTGATATAGCAGCATGGTGCTTTCCTTTTCAATTATATTGTGTGTGCTTATTTGTGTCTATGCTGACTTTGTAAAATTAACTCCTGGAGTTCATAGCTATGTGTTTCAAAGATAGACTTCTCAGAACAAAATTAAAAAGAAAATGCTGACATTCATTTCCCAATTCACATAGCTATTCAATGTTTTAAGTAAACTCATTGCATAGATTGCCTGTAAAGTAATATCTTGCTTTAATTTTACTTTTTATTAATAATACTAATGGTAAAAATAATATTTAATACCTTAGAATAAAGCTTTCACACATATCACCTTATTTTTTCCTACTTAAAAAAACATATTAGCTGGTAGTATTCTGATTTTTCACATGAAGAAAATTATGTTCAGAGATGTCAATCAACTTGGATAAGGTCACAAAGCCAACGGAAAAAAAAAAAACATGTTGGAAATGCAACTGATACAGTTTTAATTCAAAATTCTGCTTTTTATTGTGATTAAGAATATTGAGTCTAAATGCTATTATCTAGAACTAAGTTATTGGCAATACAAAATTACATGAATCTGCTTTCTTATTCTGCACTAAATTTCTCATTAATAGGCTATTGTATTAGACTAATCTCTAATGACTCTAAAAACATCAATGCACCATGACTCTCTTCACCTTTCTCTACTTCACACTTAATAGCAAGCCTTATAACACTGTGTAGAAATAACAGTCTTAAAAATACCTATTTTAAAAACATAGGCTCTGTTGGAAGATGAAATAATACATTCTGAACCAAAGTTACTGAAGTTTAAATATACAAATGGTCCCCAAGTTACTATTTAATGGTTTGATGTCTTGATTTTTCAACTTATAACGGTGTAAAAATGATGAGCAATCAGTCGAAACTCTACTTTGAGTTTTGAATTTTGATCTTTTCCTGTGCTAGTGAAACACAGAATAAGTGATGCGGGGCAGCAGCAGCGAGCCACACTACAAGTCAGCCACGTGATCACCAGCATAAGCATCTGGTACTTTATTGTGTACGGTGTGCCAGACGATTTTGCCCAATAGTAGGTTCATGGAAATGTTCTGAGCACATGTAACATAGGATAGGCTGAGCTATGATGTTCGGTGTGTTAGATGTATTAAATGTATTTTTTACTCAGCAATATTTTCAACTTAATATGAGTTTATTAGGATGTAACCCAATTGCAATTTGAGAAGCATCTGTGGTGTGTTACATGGGCTTATATTTCCTATTTTGGTAAGAAATTCTTTCAGTCATTTATTTTTCATAAAAGGGTACCCTATAAGTTATAGAACAAACTATCTATATGTAATATAAGATTGAATTTTATGAGAAAATTATTACAGAAATTATAGAATAAAGTCATATACTGAAAACAAAATAGAAGCATTAAAGGAGACGAGATTGATTTGTTAGTTATCTTTTCTGTAACTTATAGGCCCTCTTCTCTACTTCTATGCTCTCTTCCAGATAATTTCTTCTTTTTAAGTTACAAAATATGACTTTACAAAATCATTGTTTTATAATTTTTTATTATTTTTATATTTTATAGAGATGGGACTCTTGCTGTATTGCTCAGACTGGTCTTGAAGTCCTGACCTCAAACAATTCCTCCACCTCAACTTCCCAAAGTGTTGGGATTACAGGTATGAACCATTATACCAAGCCTGGATTTTTCTTTAATTTAAGTGGTCTTCATTCAATCATTCAAATATCTCTATTATTACTTGAATCACAGTAATGAGTTTTAATTTTCTTTCTTTAATATGTGAAGCTTTATGTCATTTTTGGCTTTCAACCATGTCAGTTTGTTTTTCTGTGGCTTCAGTGAATGTGGATTTTTCATTGGCAAAGTTTCCATGAATTTCTTTTATAGAAATTTGAGACCAGGAATAAAATTGAATCCTTCAGAAAGAATTTTCATTTTGCTTTGGTGGTGACATGCCTAACTTTACTATCATGCAGGAGAAGCTGTAACAAAATTTTTAGTTTAGATTTTTAAAAACCATATAAGTGTTCTAAATTGTGTCTGCATATCTGTTTGAGAAGCCTACCAATGGTTAGGAGAGAGATTTTTCTGTTGTATTCAGCAAGAGGGAAAGGGGAGTGGAATAGGGTGCATGTAGGGATGGTGATGGATATATGGGTTTACTTCTAGCTCACTGTTATTCTTTCAGAACAATTCCATTGGACCCAGCCTTATATAGATCCACCTATTAGACTCCCCTCCAAGAGTCTGTCCCTCATTTGTCTTTGGTTTCCCAAGCTCCACAAAGCCATCATCAGTGATTATGCATACACTGAGTTTGATAAATTTCCTCAGAGCAAAAGCTGAATTCTTTGCTTCATTTCTCATTTTCTCAATTTCGCAATTTCCTCTCACCTCTTATTTAGATTTTGGCCTAAAAATTTCTTACTTCCCTATAAGCTCAAGGAATAACATTTTACAAATTAAGGTTTTATATTTTTTCCTAAAACAGGAGTGTAAGTACAGGCTCTAGATTTACTATATGTTCAAAAGAGAGTTCACTATAAAATCTGTGGAATTGGTATTTATGTTTGGTTAGTCTGGTTTCTTATAACTGGAAGTGCAAGTTATTCCTTTAAGCAGTATTATGTTACAAAGTAAATTCACTCTTATTAACATTGAAAATTTATAGTAACAAAAACATTTCTTGGGTATGTAATAGCCATATTTATGAAATTTATTCTGAATAAACACATGAAGTATTCTGAATTAGAGGTGAATTAGTTATTAGTAACATAATTTAGCTATCTTTACAGATAGATATTTGAATAGCAATAACTATGTCTGCTTCTCTTTGTCCCACTCATTACCACTTGAGCAACATGATGAAAGCTAGATGAAAAAATCTTACATGGGTGTCTAGATACTTCAAAGTTGAAAAAAAAAGGAAAATGTATCTTTTCTTCTGTATAGCAGAAAAAGTTAGTTACATCTGCTCCTCTCTTCAATAAAGAGGGAAAACCTTTTCTTTCTGAAAAGGAGACGAAAGTGTCCTGGATTTTCCTACTAACTTATTGGAGAGCAAATATATCCTGTCAAAGGCCAGATAAACCCAAATGTCTCTGATTTCTAAAGCCTAGAGATGTCTCCAAGATCCCAGGCCTTATATTCCTTTCAAATGTAAATGCATAACTTTATATTACGTAAATCCCTTTGGAGTTCACTAAACTTCAACTGTACAACTATCTGTACAGTTGTAAATTAACTTTTCAACGTATGCTCTTAGCCCTACTCCTAGTTTTCAGCAAAATGTATTAATAAAGCCCCAACTCTGCAAAACACTCAAAAAAATTTCTCCATGCCACATATTTTATCTGCCTATTATGTTTCTAAGATTCAGGGAAGATAGTGTAAATGTATTAAGCTTATTTTAATTCAGCTATAAATTTAAAATAATGGACAACATGGCATTTTCTCTATCACATAAAGTCATTTGATTTGCCAAGTTTTAATTACTTAGAAGTTATTTTTATAAAGGTTCTATATAAGCATCACTAATTATGAATAGATATTAATCTCATAAAATTTAGAAAATGGACAAGTAGGATCAAACTAACCTTAAGAGTTTCTGCACAGTAAAAGACACTATCAACACAGTTAATGGACAACCTACAGAATGGGAGGAAACCTTTGCAAACTATGCATCTGTCGAGGGTCTAATATCCAACATCTATATGGAACTTAAATCTACAAGAGAAAAACAAACAACATGATTAAAAAGTGGGCAAAGGGCATGAACAGACACTTTTCTAAAGAAGACGTATCATGTGGCCAACAAGCATATGAAAAAAAGTTCAATATCACTGATCATTTGAGAAATGCAAATTAAAACCACAATGAGATACCATTTCATAGCAGTCAGAATGCCTATTATTAAAAAGTCAAAAAAATAGCAGATGCGGGAGATGTTATGGAGAAAGGGGAACACTTCTATACTGTTGATGGGAGTGTAAATTAGTTCAACCATTGTGGAAAGCCATATGGCAATTTCTCGGAAAGCTAAAAGCAGAACTACCATTTGATCCAGCAATCCCATTTCCATGCAGCCATGAAAAAGAACAAGATTGTGCCTTTTGAGGGAACATGAATGTAGCTAGAGACTATCATACTTAGCAAACTAATGCAGGAACAGAAAGCCAAATAGTGCATGTTCTTATATACAAGTGGGAGTTAAATGATGAGAATGCATGTACAGAAAGAGGGAAACAGACACAGGCCAACTTGAGAGAGGAGGGAGAGGAGCAGAAAAGATAACTATTGGATACTGGGCTTAATAGCTGGTTGATGAAATAATTTATACAACAAACCTCCATGATAGGAGTTTACCTAACTAACAAACCTTCATATGTATCCCTGGACCTAAATAAAAGTTTAAAAAAAAAATAGAAAATTCCTCTATTTTGAAACAAATATCAAGAAAACTTCAATGAAATTTAAAAACTTCAATGAAATTTAAACCTTGAAGTTTAAAATGAGTCATCTATACTCAATCCTAGTCTTATCTTAAAAATAATTAATAGGACTGCCATGAATAATATATACATTATATCCCTTGGTAGGACACCATCTCTGAGTACATATTCAAGAAAGGAGCTCTTTTGCTTAAACTCAAGAAGTTATATAATTGTAAAATGAAAATTAATTCTTATATTTTCATTATATCCCAAGCAAAAGGTTTAAAATGTTGACAGGTGACAGAGAGTTATCTGATAGAATAGCAGTAGTATCATCTCTATTCTGAGTCCATCTATATATGACTATAGTATAAACTTAAAAAAGCATTTAAAAATGTCCATTGATTAAAGCAGCATAAAATGTTAGAAGAAAATAAAACTTTAGCGTCCGAAAACTTGGATTTAATTCTCAGCTCTGCCACTTTGTGCATCTGAGCTAGGTTTTCTCTTTATAAAATATGCACTTTTATGAATGCTGTATAGTCCATTTGGGATGCTTTAACAAGATACCTTAGACTGAGAAATGTATAAGTATATTGCTCACAGTTCTAGAGGCTCAGAAGTCCTAGGTCAAGACACCAGCAGATTTGGTGTCTGGTGAGGGCTTTCTCTCTGCCTCATAGACAGCAACTTCCTGCTGCATCCCCAAGCTCCACTGGGCCTTTTAAATAAGGGAACTGATCCTATTCACAGGGGCTAATCACCTCCTAAGGGCCCAACCTCTTAATAATGTTGCACTGGAGATTATAGATTTCAGTATATGAATTCTGAGGGGGCAGAAACATTCAGACTATAGAAGATATTTCCTGTATATTCATTAGCACAATACATGGTTTATAGTGAATTTACCATCTATGTCAGATTTTGATGGCTATAAATTCATTGCTTGAAAGTGTGCTTGAAATATTTGAGAACAGAGATATATTCCGTAAGCTCTTTTTAGTTTGTTTTTGGATTAATTGTACTACATAATGTTTTTTTTTCCTAAGACCTAATCAGAATTGAGCCCTTTCTGAGGAAACAGAAATGTATCTGTGTACAATCAAAAAATCATTCTAATTATAATTGAACATGTTTTTGATATTAAAAATTCCATATATAAAAATATATGTGTGTGTGTATATACATATATATGTAGTTGGTAGGATGAAAATATGCAAAACTAACTTATTTTTAATTATTTTACTTTTGGTTTCTTAAGCGTCATTCTTCCCTGCATAATGTTAACTCTGCCCAAATTTGTAGATATTATTTGTGAAATGGGTAGAAAAAACAGTGATGCATAACTAGATTAAGGACAGGTTTGATCCAGCAGATATTAATTCAATAACTCTGGGCCGTTTGCTTAGGATATGTAGATTTGCACACTACTGCTGGGCAAATAAAACTTGAATTCAGATATTGCAAGATATATTTTGATTCTGTTTCATTTTTAAGCTGTTTAGTTTGTGAATCATGTCACTTAGGATATTCCACTACAATCTTAAAATAGTAAATTTTGTCACTCCCCAGTGTTCATTATCACACTGTATTAAGATACACATATATTTTAAAAAGTGGTAATTATAGTACAGATAACAGGTTTTTATAACATTATTTCAATATATTATTCTTTATTAATGTTATTCTCTACCATTGTTTCATATAGTAAGTAGATCATGTGCCTATGTCCATAGTGCCACCTAGTCTTAATAAATGATATCTTAATATCTTAATACCTTTAAAGCATTTAATTATTTTATCCCTTGTTTCATAATGATCCTTTTTAAATGTCATTCACATTATTCTCTCTTAAGAATATACTTTTTTCTATTTAAGTAATTGTTACATAAAATAGGTTTTCCCATATTGATAGTCAGAGATTATTTTTATTGATTCTACCTGACTTATTTTGTTTCCATTCAGCAGAAAGTAGAATTGTTAAATATAACATTAAGATTTTTCAGGTGTCCACTCTGCATTTTAAATGACACGACACAGCTTCTAGGTCTTTTGGCAGATGCCATGCTGTGGATAACCAGTTGTAAATTTCCATATGTGCTCTCAGTTATTTCTAGTGGATCTGAAATCTCCTTGAGGGAATTGCATGTGAGCAGTACTTGGTGTCTTCTAGGTGTTTCCCATATAGTACATTTAGGAGTGCTGGGATGGTATGCATTCTAACAAGGAAAAGATGGTAAAGCTTGACATTTGAAAGCATCTTTTAATATGTTTCTAAAACTGGAGATAAATGAAAATATTGATTTCAATAGACCAACAGGCACCCTTAGAGAATATAACCAGATGAAACTCCTTGATGTCAATATGAAATATGTTTATTATGACTTAACAATATATGAAATATTCAAGTGCTTCAGAATTGTGATACCCTAGTGTGACTTTTTTTAATACCAAAATGTAAGTGGAGAATGGATTGGTATAATAAACAATCATTATTTTTCTGAATGCATCCCCTATTTTTCTGGGAGTGGATTTTTCATCTTTCACTTTATCAGTATCCTCTAGCCAAAGATAACCGTAAATACATTCATAATTTAACAAGATTGTTCTATTACTTTTTGCAAAGAGGGACACCAAACCGTGGTGAGCTATGGGTATCCCAGTAAAAAAATGAGAGAAAGGATTTATTATAGATTTGGTCTTGTGGTAGGTGATGTGGGGGTAAGTCCAATAAAATGGGGCTTTGCTGCTGATTGGATGCTGTCAGGAGGCAGGGGTATATTTTAATTGGGCATCTTAATAAATATTATTGAGAATGGAAGAGCAGAGAAAGGCTAAAGTTGAAACTGATAAGGAAGTAACAGGATGTAGGCCAGGATAGAGAAATGTTTAGTGTTTTTGTGGTTTAACTGTGCTTAGGTAAGTTTATGGAGTGGGTTTTTCTTTTCACTTCTTCATGGTCTCAGGGTGACCTTTTCTGACATTGGTGCCGTTGATATTATGTTTAATAGGAGAAAACCAAGACCTATTTGTGTCTGGTCCAGCTCATAACAGTGCAGAGGTTAAAATATGTTGGAACAGCTTCTCTACCATCAGAGGCTGAGCTGCTTTTTTTTCTTTTCCAACTTCTTTCCATGTGAAGATAGTATCACTACACGTGGTCCTCCAGGGGCCGAGGGGAACCTATGTACTGGCACAAAGACCATCTCTTGCATAAAAAGTGCCAAGAGTTAAACCCAGGGCACTGGGACTAAGAACATGTCACTCCAAGTCCCTTCAAGTGCTATTGGCATGAGTTAAAAGGATATTCGATACTGGAAGTAATACACACCTTTCACATAACAGTCAGTGATAGTCAGAGGGAAGTCTTGCATACTTGAAGTAACCTCTTCCTACCCTAATAGAGGCAAAGAATGTCACTAATCACTGGGACTAAGAGCTATCTCCAGACCATACTTAATACCTCCATAAGGAGGGGTCACAAGAGAGCCCCAGAACACACTCCACTCTTACCCCAAGGCTCATCTGTGACCACCCTTGTTATCCTTATCCATCAAGTCAGTTTTCTTTCTGTCCTTAAACTTTACTCATATTAGTTATCACCAGATAATTCACTACCAGGTCACCTCTCATTTCTTTGCATCCTAATTCCAATAAAGCTCTATGTATTCCTACTCTCCATTTGTCTAACTTTTCAGTAACTCTTGAAGCCATTCCACAGTGTTGTCCATAATGCAGACATTATTAGCAAGATCCTTTATGCCTGTAACCTCTTTTATGAATGCTCCCTTTATATGTCCACTCTATGGAAACCTGTCTCTTCTTTGAAGGCACATTATCTGTGATGCCCTATTCAGTATTGGCTGGTTTTAGTGTCGCACTCTTCTGAAAACCTGACATCATGGTTGATTCTAAATCATTTGCATTCCTTTTTCCATACAAAAGTCCAGCATTGAAGCTCATGTGATCAAATACCTTACTAACAACTCACTTTTTTTGTAATTTACTGGCTTTCAGGCCTTTACTTTTTACTTCCAAAGTAGTTTAGCATCGTGCTGTTTGTCATTTTCTCCAACACTATTGTTGTCTTAAATATTGGTTGTTTCAATATAGGCAGAGATTATGCTGCTATAATCCTAGCCTGACAGTTCCTTAGCTTCTCTTTTGCAACTCTCAGCCATTAACTGCCAGTGCCATACCCTCCTTGATCTTGTCATTACTAATAACAGCCACTCTTCAACTTTTCTTTCTCATTTTCTAAAAAGAACGCCTCATTTTCTAGCTCACGCCTTCTAGTTGTTAGCACAACTCCAATAATCCATACACCCTTCAGGATCTTACAAAACCTTGCTTTCATTTTTCAATGTTTCTTACCCCTTTGATGCCTTTTTGCTGTCCTTATCCAAATCAAAAGGAAATCAGTATAATATCTTCATTGAATACACCCTTGACTCTTTGTTAATTTTGTGCTTACATGAAAAAAAAAGTAGGATCCCTGTTAACTGTCTAATCATTGCCTTTGCCTATTTCAGGATACCCTATATTTATACCTTTAAAGCATATTTAAAATCCAACTACCTTTCAGCATCTCCACTGCCATCACCCTGGTCAAAGCCACCATCTTTTCCCACCTAGATTATGGCAATAGACTTGCCACTTGTCCCTCTATTCCCACCCTTGCTTCTCTATCATGTGGAGTCAACATAGTGACAATGGTCATCTCCTTAAAAATTAATTCTAATAACACATAACTTATCTACTTCTTAGAAAAGTAATATCTTCTCAATTCACTCAAAGGAATACAACATTTATTAAAATTATGTACAACCAAGGTAAATATCTGTCCTGGTTTACCCTGGAAAATTTCAGGTTGCCTATTTTCTTTGAATAATTATAATGAGTGCCCACTTTTATTCTTGAAAGGGTTCTAGTTAATACAATTAATGAGACTGTTACTCTACCATTAAAGCCCTATAAAAGTCATCTTTCCTTCCCTTATTATGCCTCTAATTTCACCTTCTTCTTTGCCTCCACTTGCTCACTTATCTTTAATTTCCCTCTTGATAATTGCTCATGCCATCTTTGTTTCCTTGAGCAATGTGGCATGTTTCTACCTGGAGGTTTTGTAGTGATGCTTCCCTCAGCCTGAACATCTCTTCCCATAGATAATCAAATAACTACCTTTCTAACTTCTGTCATACCTGCTTTATATTAAATTTCCCTTTCTCAGAGCAGTACGTCTAACCACTCTATTGAAAATTGCAATGTGCCTCTCTGATATAGACTTCCAAGTTTCTCTTACCCCATTCTATTTTTCCCGTGTTATTGATCATTTCCTAATTGTCTTTCAAATGTACTTTAAAATAACATATCTCTCTGTTTGTCTATTATTGGTGTATAGGAAAGCTTGTGATTTTTGCAAATAGGTTTTGTATCCTGAGACTTTGCTGAAGTTGCTTATCAGCTTAAGGAGATTTTGGGCTGAGATGATGAAGTTTTCTAAATATACAATCATGTCATCTGCAAAGAGAGACAATTTGACTTCCTCTCTTCCTATTTGAAAACACTTTATTTCTTTCTCTTGCCTGATTGTCCTGGCCAGAACTTCCAATACTATGTTGAATTGGAGTGGTGAGAGAGGGCCTCGTTGTCTTGTGCCAGTTTTCAAAGGGAATGCTTCCAAGTTTGGCCTATTCAGCAAGATATTGGCTGTGGGTTTGTCATCAATAACTGTTATTATTTTGATATTTTCCATCAACACCTAGTTTATTCAGAGTTTTTAACACAAAGGGGTGTTGAATTTTACTGAAAGTCTTTTCTGCATCTATTGAGATAATCATGTAGTTTTTGTCATTGGCTCTGTTCATGTGATGGATTATGTTTATTGATTTGTGTATGTTGAACCAACCTTGCATTCCAGGCATGAAGCCGACTTGATCATGATGGATAAGCTTTTTGATATGCTACTGGATTGGGTTTGCCAGTATTTTATTCAGGATTTTCACATTGATGTTCATCAGGGATATTGGCTTGAAATTGTCTTTTTTTTGTTGTATCTCTGCCAGGTTTTGGTATCAGGATGATGCTGGTCTAAAAAATGTGTTACAGAAGAGTCCCTCTTTTTCTATTGATTGGAATAGTTTCAGAAGGAATGATACCAGCTCCTCTTAGTACCTCTGGTAGAATTTGACTGTGAATCTGTCTGGACCTGGGCTTTTATTGGTTGGTAGGCTATTAATTACTGCCTCAATTTCAGAACTTGCTGTTGGTCTATTCAGGGATTTGACTTCTTCCTGGTTTAGTCTTGGGAGGGTGTATGTGTCCAGAAATTTATCCACTTTTTCTAGATTTTCTCCCATCCATAATTGCTACAAAGAGAATAAAATACCTAGGAATACAACTTACAAGGGATGTGAAGGAATTCTTCAAGGAGAACTACAAAATGCTGCTTAAGGAAACAAGAGAGGACACAAACAAATGGAAAAACATTCCATGCTCATGGATAGGAAGAATCAATATCATGAAAATGGCCATACGGCCCAAAGTAATTTATAGATTCAAGACTATCCCCATCAAGCTACCACTGACTTTCTTCACAGAAATAGGAAAAAAAAAACTACTTTAAATTTCATATGGAGGCTGGGTGTGGTGACTTACGCCTGTAATCCCAGCACTTTGGGAGGCTGAGGCAGGCAGATCACAAGGTCAGGAGGTTGAGACCATCCTGGCTAACACAGTGAAACCACGTCTCTACTAAAAATACAAAAAAATAATTAGCCAGGCATAGTGGAGTGCACCTGTAGTCCCAGGTACTTGGGAAGCTGAGGCAGGAGAATGGCATGAACCTGGGAGGTGGGGCTTGCAGTGAGCCGAGATTGTGCCACTGCACTTCAGCCTGGGCAACAGAGCGAGACTCTGTATCAAAAAAAGAAAAAAAAAATCATATGGAACCAAAAAAAAAAAAGAGTCTATATAGCCAAGAGAGTCCTAAGCAACAAGAATAAAGCTCTACATCACTCTACCTGACTTCAAACTATACTATAAGGCTACAGTAACCAAAACAGCATGGTACTGGTACCAAAACAGATATATAGACCAATGGAACAGAACAGGCGCCTCAGAAATAATGCCACATATCTAAAACCATTTGATCTTTGACAAACCTGAGAAAAACAAGCAATGGGGAAAGGATTCCCTATTTAATAAATGATGTTGGGAAAACTGGCTAGCCGTATGCAGAAAACTGAAACTGGACCCCTTCCTCATACCTTATTCAAAAATTAACTCAAGATAAATTAAAGACCTAAATGTAAGACCTAAAATCATAAAAACTCTAAAAGAGAACCTAGGCAATACCATTCAAGACATAGGCATGGGCAAATACTTCATAACAAAAACACCAAAAGCAATGGCAACAAAAACCAAAATTGACAAATGAGATCTAATTAAACTAAAGAGCTTCTGCACAGCAAAAGAAACTATCATCAGAGTGAACAGGTAACCTACAGAATGGGAGAAAATTTTTGCAATCTTTCCGTCTTACAAAGGTCTAATATCCAGAATCTACAAGGAACTTCAGCAAATTTACAAGAAAAAAAATCAAACAACCCCATTAAAAAGCGGGCAAAGGATATGACAGACACTTCTCAAAAGAAGACATTTATGCAGCCAACAGACATATGAAAAAAAAGCTCATCATCACTGATCATTAGAGAAATGCAAATCAAAACCACAATGAAATACCATCTCAAGCCAGTTAGAATGGCAATCATTAAAAAGGGAGGAAACAACAGATACTGGAGAGGATGTGGAGAAATAAGAACACTTTTACACTGTTGGTGGGAGTGTTAATCCATTCAACCACTGGGGAAGACAGTGTAGGATTCCTCAAGGATCTAGAACCAGAAATACTTGACCCAGCAATCCCATTACTGGGTATATACCCAAAGGATTATAAATCATTCTACTATAAAGACACATGCACACGTATTTTCTTGCAGAACTATTCACAATAGCAAAGACTTGGAACCAGCCCAAATGCCGAACAATGATAGACTGCATAAAGAAAATGTGGCACATACACACCATAGCATATTATGCAGCAAAAAAAAAAAAAAAAAAATGAGTTCATGTTCTTTGCAGGGACATGGATGAAGTTGGAAACCATCATTCTCAGCAAACTAACATAGGAACAGAAAACAAAACACCAGATGTTCTCCCTCATAAGTGGGAGGTGAACAATGAGAACACATGGACACAAGGAGGGGAACATCACACACCTGGGCCTGTTGGGGGTGGAGAGCTAGGGGAGGGATAGCATTAGGAGAAATACCTAATGTAGGTGACGGGTTGATGGGTGCAGCAAACCACCATGGCATGTGTATACCTACGTAGCAAAACTTGACGTTCTGCACATGTAATCCAGAACTTAAAGTATAATAATAATCATCATCATCATCATCATCATCATCATCATCTCTCTTCCCCCATCAGAATATATTCTACATGGAGTCATAGATTTTGGCTGTTTTATTATCTCATGTACGTAAGCTCATCCAAAGCACAGTGCAAGAAAACACAACAGAATTGTTACACAGTTGCTTAAAATATAAAATGAAATAAACAATAAAAAAATTTAACAAACCCCAAATTGTGATATTCCATATTGAAATGATCAACCCATCAAATAGCCAGTCTAACACATAAAAATTTAAAACCGTTATATTTAGATACAAAGTACTTTAAGTATTATGGAGAAGAAATAATCTTAAAGGTTACAGAGACAGAAAGAGAAACTATTATAAACTTCATAAATAAGAATGATACTAAATTTTTTAAAGCCATATGTCAAGTAGAAGAAAACTGAGAAAATCCTTAAACATTTTAATGTAAATCTCCAATCTAATATTCCATCTTGAGACAATTACTCCAAGTATTCATATTGGATAAGAATATTGCCTGATATACAAGGTTTCAAAAACATACCTTTTTTCTTCTTTTCTTTCTTCTTTGGGGGCTAGTACAGGATGTGCTTCACTAAAATAATAGTAATCCAAGATAGAAGAGCCAGGCAACAGAAGACTCACAAGAGGTAAGTGAAAGTATAACCCAAGATAGAGAATGAAGATCCAAAGTTAGCAAATTGAAAACAGTGGCAGAGCAACCAGCCCAGGCTTGGAGACCTGGGGTTATGATTGTCAATCAAGAATTGTTGAGCTAGTAGGCTGTTTGTGTGGAGACAGCAGGAGTTGGTCTTCCTGAAGAAAACAAGAAGTCCTGAGAGGTTGTGCTATATGAAAAGAGCTAGTTGAGTTTTACCCACCAGCATGAGCAAGAAAGAGAAAGCTTGACAACCTTTCAAGATGATGACTTGAAAATAATCCATCTAGGAAAAACTGAAACCACAGGTCTCAGCCACATGTGGCAGTGGGATGGTAATTCACAAAGCTGATGCTGTATGTGAATCTTCAAAATAATGAATTATAATCCAACTGTTCTAGAACCTACAGGCTTTTGTACTAGAAACCATGCAAATAATAAAAATGTTCTCTAAAATGTAGTAGACTGTGACAAAAAATGGTAACCAGAATACAATGTTGAATCAATGGAAGTTTATGAATATAAAATAGACTCCAACCTACATAAAAGCAAAGCAATTTCATTATAAATAGAGAACAGCTAAGAAAGCAGGTGAGTTGGTATACAAAGATGAAGTGATATTCTTCAAGCATGAGAAGAGAAAACCAAGAAAAAAGGAAATAAGGTAGCTCTTCCTTTGTGACTCAATGAGAGAAAGGAAATATTAATGCATATAGTTAATAATATATTTGTACTAGTTAAGTATATGCTAAAAATTGTCAGTATCTCAGACACTGCTATAGAAGGTAATTGTTACAAGAGTAATGTGCTTGCAAATTTACTTCATAAAATCTCCTTGGAGTTATTTAAGAAACAGAAACAGATTGAGCTCTGTCTTCTAAATTTAAAATCAATTGTAAAAAAAGAATCTACCACATGCAAGACGGATTTTTTCAATAAGCATTTATGAAGAACCCTAAACAGCCACTACAAAAATACTAAAGTATACAGACTAATGACACTATAAAGCAACCACATAAACAAGTCTGCAAAATAACCAGCTAACATCATGATGACAGGATCAAACCACATGTTTCAATACTAACCTTAAACTTAAATGGGCTAAATGCCCCAATTAAAAGACACAGAGAGGCCAGTTACATAAAGATCCAAGCCCCATTTTTAAACTGTCTTTAAGAGACCCATGTCACATGCTCAAATACACACATAGGCTCAAAATAAAGGGATGGAGAAAAATCCACCAAGCAAACAGAAAACAGAAAAAAGAAGAGGTTACAATCCTAGTTTCTGACAAAACAGACTTTAACCCAACAAAGATCAAAAAAGCCAAAGAAGGACAATACATAATCGTAAAGGATGAAATTCAACAAGAACATCTAACTATTCCAACATGTATGCACCCAGCACAGGAGCCGTCAGATTCATAAAGCAAGTTCTTAAAGACCGTCAAAGAGACTTAGACTCCCACACAATAATAGTAGAAGACTTTAACACATCACTGCCAATATTAGATCATCAAGACAGAAAATTAACAAGAATATTCAGGACCTGAACTCAGTACTGTATCAAATATCTAGAGATAAATATCTATAGAACTCTCCACTCAAAAATAACAGAATATACATTCTTCCCATTGCCACGTGTTACATTCTCTAAAATTGATTGCATAATGAGAAGTAACACACTTCTCAGCAAATGCACAAAAACTGAAATCATAACAAACATTTTCTCGGACTACAGCACAATCAAATTAGAAATCAAGACTAAGAAATTCACTCAAAAACATACAATTAAATGGAAATTGAATAACCTGCTCCTGAATGACTTTGGGGTAAATAATGAAATTAAAGAAGGAATCAGTAAGTTATTTGAAATTAGTGAGAACAAAGATACAGCATAATACCAGAATCTCTGGGAGACAGCTAAAGCAGTGTTAAGAGGAAAATTTATAACACTAAATGTCTGTACCATAAAGTTAGGAAACTCTCAAGTTAACAATATAACATCACAATGAAAAGAACTAGAGAACCAAGAGAAAACAAATCTCAAAGCTAGCAAAACACAAGAAATAACTGAAATCAGAGCAGAACTGAAGGAGATGGAGACATGAAAAACCATTCAAATAAACACTGTCAGAAACAAGAAGGGAGATATTACCACTGACCCCACAGAAATACACACAACCATCAGAAAATATGAACACATCTATGCACATAAACTAGAAAATCTAGAAAAAATGGATAAATCCCTAGACACATACACCATCCCAGGACTGAACCAGAAAGAAATTAAATCCCTGAACAGACCAATAATGAGCTCTGAAACTGAGAAAGTAATCAATAGCCTATTTAAAAAAAAAAAAACCCAGGACCAAATGAATTCATAGCTGAATTCTATCAGGTGTACAAAGAAGAGCTGGTGGTACCATTTGTAGTGAAATTATTCCAAATATTTAAGGAAGACAGACTCATCCTTCACCCATACTATATGACCAGAATTATACTGATAGCAAAACCTGGCAGAGATACAATAAGAAAAGAAAACTTCAGTCCAATATCCTGGATGAACATCAATGCAAAACTCCTCAACAAAATACTGGCAAACAGAATCAAGCAGCATATCAAAAAGCTTACCCACCATGATCAAGTTGGCTTGATCTCTGAGCTGCAATTTTGGTTCAACATATGCAAATCAATAAATATGATTCATTACATAAACAAACCTGAAGGCAGAAACCACATGATTATCTCAATAAATTCAGAAAAGGCTTTCAATAAAATTCAACATCCACTTATGTTAAAAACTGTCTTAATGAACAACATGTTAAAGGAGCATACCTCACGATAATAAGAACTAGTCAACATCATAATGAATGGGCAAAAGCTGGGAGCATTCCCCATTGAAAACCGGCACAAGACAAGGATGCCCTCTCAGGACTCCTACTCAACATAGTATTGGACATTCTGTCCAAGGCAATCGGGCAAGAGAAAGAAATGAAGGGTATACGAGTAGGAAGAAAGGAAATCAAACAATCCCTGTTTGCAGAAAGACATGGTCATATAACTAGAAAACCACATAGTCTCAGACCAAAAGCATCTTAAGCTGATAAACAACTTCAACCAATTTTCAGAATACAAAATCAGTGTGCAAAAATCACTGGCATTCTTATACGTCAGCAACAGTCAAGCTGAGAGCCAAATCAGGAGCACACTTCCATTCACAATTGCCACAAAAGAAGAAAATACCTAAGAATACAGCTAACCAGAGAGGTGAAAGATCTCTACAAGGAGAACTACAAACCAATATTCAAAGAAATCAGAGATGACACAAACAAATGGAAAAATATTCCATGCTTCGGGATAGGAAGAATCAATATTGTTAAAACGACCATACTGCCAAAAGCAATTTATAGATTCAATGCTATTTCTATTAAACTACCATTGAGATTCTTCATAGAACTAGAAAAACATTAAAATTTCATTATTCTATGTGAAGTAACTCAGGAATAAAAAACCAAATATCATATGTTCTCACTTATAAACAAGAGCTAAGCTATCAGGACACAAAGATATAAGAATGTTATAATGGACTTTGGGGACTTGAGAGGAAAGGTGAAGCAGGTGAGGGATAAAAGACTGCACATTGAGTACAGTGTACCCTGCTTGGGTGACAGGTGCACCAAAATCTCAGAAATTACCACTGAAGAACTTTTCCGTGCAACCAAGCACCACACCTTCCCACAAAATTATCAAAATAAAATTTAAAATATGCTATCAAATAGCATCACACACTACAGAGAAATCTTTCATGAAAGAGTCAATCAATGCAGCAACACTTCCTCATTGCCTTATTTTAAGTAATTGCCACAGCTAAACCACAGTTCAACAACCAACCTTTTTGTCAATCAGCTTCTAGCAACATCAAGGCAAGATTATACAACAGCAAAAAGATTATGACTTGCTGAAGTCTGAGATGATCATCAGCAGTTTTTTCTTGCAATAATGTAATTTATATTTTTATTTTATTTTATATTTTAATTTGTTATTTCCACATGTTTGTGGGGAACAGTTGATATTTGATTACATGAGTAAGTTCTTTAGTGGTGATTTGTGACATTTTGGTGCACTCATCACCCCAGCAGTCAACCCAGTTTGTAGTCTTTTTCCCCTTCACTCGCCTCCTCCCCTTTATCCTGAGTCTCCAGAAATCAGTGTATCATTCTTATGCCTTTGCATCCTGGTAGCTTCGCTCCCACTTATGAGTGAGAACACACAATGTTTGGTTTTCCATTCCTGAGTTACGTCACTTAGAATAATAGTCTCCAATTCCATCCATGTTGTTATGAATACCATTAATTTTTTCCTTTATAATGGCTGAGTAGTATTCCATTGTGTGCATATATATACCACTATTTCTTTATTCCTTCATTGATTGATGGGCATTGGGGCAATAACATAAGTTTTGATTAAGATATGTACTGTTTTTGAGACATAGTGCTATTGAAAACCTAATAGATTGCTGTCTAATGTTAACATCTTTTATATACACTGGGAAACAAAAAATAAAATAAAATTCCTATAGAACCAAAAATGGACCCCAGTAGGCAAGGCAATCCTACGTGAAAAGGACAAAGCTGGAGGCACTACACTACCTGAGTTCAAACTATACTGCAGGGCTACAGTCATATAGTACTTATAGTAATATTTCTGTTTTGTTCCGGTACCAAAACAGCATGGAACTGGTACAGAAAGAGAAACACAGACCAATAGAACACAATAGAGAACCTAGAAATAAGTTACACAGCTACAAATATCTGATCTTCAACAAACTTGAAAACAAACAATGGGGAAAGAACTCCCTATTCAGTAAATAGAGTTGGGATAACTGGCTAGCCATATGCAGAAGTCTAAAACTGGACCCCTCCCTTACACCGTATATAAAAAAAATTAAATCAAGATGAAATAAAAACTTAATTGTAAAACCCAAAACTATAAAAATCCTGAGAGACAACCTAGGCAACACCATTCAGGACATAAGCACAGGCAAAGATTTCATGATGAAGATACCAGAAAACAATAGCAACAAAAGAAAAAATTGACAAGTGGGATATAATCAAACTAGAGAGTTTCTGCCAACAGAGCAAACAGACAAGCCATAGAATGAGAGAAAACATTTGCAAACGATGCATCTGACAAAAGTCTAATATCCAGCATCTATACAGAACTTAAACAAATTTACCAAAAAAAAAAAAAAAACCTGTTAAAAAGTGAGAAAAGAGGCTGGGCACGGTGGCTCAAGCCTGTAATCCCAGCACTTTGGGAGGCCAAGACGGGCGGATCACGAGGTCAGGAGATCGAGACCATCCTGGCTAACACGGTGAAACCCCGTCTCTACTAAAAATACAAAAAAACCTAGCCGGGTGAGGTGGCAGGCGCCTGTAGTCCTAGCTACTCGGGAGGCTGAGGCAGGAGAATGGCGTAAACCTGGGAGGCGGAGCTTGCAGTGAGCTGAGATCCGGCCACTGCACTCCAGCCTGGGTGACAGAGCTAGACTCCGTCTCAAAAAAAAAAAAAAAAAAAAAAAAAAAAAAAGTGAGAAAAGGAAGTGAACAGACATTTCTCAAAGGAAGACATACATGTAGCCAGCAAGCATATGAAAAAAAAAAAAAAAAAAAAGCTTAACATCACTCATCATTAAAGAAATGCAAATCAAAACCACAGTGAGATACCATGTCACAATAGTCAGAATGGCTACAATTAAAAAAAAAAAGCAGATGCTGGAGAGGTTTTGAAGGAAAAAGAACACTGTACACTGTTGGAAATGTAAATTAGTTCAACCATTGTGGAAGACAGCTTGGCTATTCCTCAAAATGTGGCTATTTCCTCAAGTAACACATAAATACCATTTGATCCAGCAATCCAGTTACTGGGTATATAGTCAAAGGAATATAAATTGTTCTGTTACAAAAACACATCCAGGCATATGTTCATTGAAACACTATCCACAATAGCAAAGACAGGCATCAACCTAAATGCCCATCAGTGATAGACAGAATAAAGAAAATGTGGTACATGCACACCATGGAATGCTATACAGTCATAAAAAGGAGCAAGATTATGTCCTTTGCGAGGACATAGATGGAGCTGGAAGCTGGAGGCCATTATCCTTAGCAAACGAACACAAAAGCAGTAAATGAAGTCCAGGACCAGACGAATTCACAGCTGAATTCTACCGGAGGTACAAGGAGTAGCTGGTACCATTCCTTCTGAAACTATTCCTATCAATAGAAAAAGAGGGAATCCTCCCTAACTCATTTTATGAGACGAACATCATCCTGATACCAAAGCCTGGCAGAGACACAACAAAAAAAGAGAATTTTAGACCAATATCCCTGATGAACATCGATGCAAAAATCCTCAATAAAATACTGGCAAACCAAATCCAGCAGCACATCAAAAAGCTTATCCACCATGATCAAGTGGGCTTCATCCCTGGGATGCAAGGTTGGTTCAACATACGCAAATCAATAAATGTAATCCAGCATATAAACAGAACCAAAGACCAAAACCACATGATTATCTCAATAGAGGCAGAAAAGGCCTTTGACAAAATTCAACAGCCCTTCATGCTAAAAACTCTCAATAAATTCGGTATTGATGGAACGTATCTCAAAATCATAAGAGCTATTTATGACAAACCCACAGCCAATATCATACTGAATGGGCAAAAACGGAAGCATTCCATTTGAAAACTGGCACAAGACAGGGATGCCCTCTCTCACCACTCCTATTCAACATAGTGTTGGAAGTTCTGGCTAAGGCAATCAGGCAAGAGAAAGAAATAAATGGTATTCAGTTATGAAAAGAAGAAGTTAAATTGTCCCTGTTTGCAGATGACATGATTGTATATTTAGAAAACCCCATCATCTCAGCCCAAAATCTCCTTAAGCTAATAAGCAACTTCAGCAAAGTCTCAGGATACAAAATCAATGTGCAAAAATCACAAGCATTCTTATACACCAGTAACAGACAAACAGATAGCCAAATCATGAATGAACTTCCATTCACAATTGCTTCAAAGAGAATAAAATACCTAGGAATCCAACTTACAAGGGATGTAAAGGACCTCTTCAAGGAGAACTACAAACCACTGCTCAGAGAAATAAAAGAGGACACACACAAATGGAAGAACATACCATGCTCATGGATAGGAAGAATCAATATCATGAAAATGGTCATACTGCCCAAGGTAATTTATAGATTCAATGCCATTCCCATCAACCTACCAATGACTTTCTTCACAGAATTGGAAAAAACTGCTTTAAAGTTCATATGGAACCAAAACAGACCCCACATCTCCAAGACAATCCTAAGTCAAAAGAACAAAGCTGGAGGCATCACGCTACGTGACGTCAAACTGTACTACAAGGCTACAGTAACCAAAACAGCATGGTACTGGTACCAAAACAGAGATACAGACCAATGGAACAGAACAGAGTCCTCAGAAATAATACCACACATCTACAGCCATCTGATCTTTGACAAACCTGACAGAAACAAGAAATGGGGAAAGGATTCCCTATTTAATAAATGGTGCTGGGAAAATTGGCTAGCCATAAGTAGAAAGCTGAAACTGGATCCTCTCCTTACTCCTTATACGAAAATTAATTCAAGTTGGATTAGAGACTTAAATGTTAGACCTAAAACCATAAAAACCCTAGAAGAAAACTTAGGTAATACCATTCAGGACATAGGCATGGGCAAGGACTTCATGTCTAAAACATCAAAAGCAACGGCAACAAAAGTCAAAATTGACAAATGGGATCTAATAAACTAAAGAGCTTCTGCACAGCAAAAGAAACTACCATCAGAGTGAACAGGCAACCTATAGAATGGGAGAACATTTTTGCAATCTACTCATCTGACAAAGGGCTAATATCCAGAACCTACAAAGAACTCAAACAAATTTACAAGAAAAAAACAACCCCATCAAAAAGTGGGCAAAGGATATGAACAGACTTTTCTCAAAAGAAGACATGCATACAGCCAACAGACACATGAAAAAATGCTCATCATCACTGGCTATCAGAGAAATGCAAATCAAAACCACAATGAGATACCATCTCACACCTGTTAGAATGGCAATCATTAAAAAGTCAGGAAACAACAGGTGCTGGAGAGGATGTGGAGAAATAGGGACACTTTTACACCATTGGTGGGATTGTAAACTAGTTCAACCATTGTGAAAAACAGTATGGCGGTTCCTCAAGGATCTAAAACTAGAAATACCATATGACCCAGCTGTCCCATTACTGGCTATATACCCAAAGGATTATAAATCATGCTGCTATAAAGACACGTGCACATGTATGTTTATTGCGGCACTATTCACAGTAGCAAAGACTTGGAATCAATCCAAATGTCCATCGGTGACAGACTGGATTAAGAAAATGTGGCACATATACACCATGGAATACTATGCAGCCATTAAAAAGTATGAGTTTGTGTCCTTTGTAGCAACATGGATGCAGCTGGAAACCATCATTCTTAGCAAACTATCACAAGAACAGAAAACCAAACACCGCATGTTCTCACTCATAGGTGGGAATTGAACAATGAGATCACTTGGACTCTGGAAGGGGAACATCATACACTGGGGCCTATTATGGGGAGGGGGTAGTGGGGAGGGGAGAGGGATGGCATTGCGAGTTATACCTGATGTAAATGACAAGTTGATGGGTGCTGATGAGTTAATGGGTGCAGCACACCAACATGGCACAAGTATACATATGTAACAAACCTACACGTTATGCACATGTACCCTAGAACTTAAAGTATAATACAAAAAATAAATAAATAAAAATAAATGTAAAAACCATTTAAATAAACAGAAAGCTAGAAAAAAAAAAAAGAAAGAAACCAGTCAACCAAATGCTGCATGTTCTCACTTATAAGTGAGAGCTAAATTAGAACATCCGGACACATAGAGGGGAACAACACACTTTGGGGCCTATCAGAGGACGGAGGATTAGAGGAGGGAGAGAATCAGGAAAAATAACTAATGGGTACTAGACTTAATACCTGGGTGACAAAATAATCTGTACAGCAAACCCCCATGACACAACTTCACCTATGTAAGAAACCTGCACATATGCCCCACAACTTAAAATAAATGTTAACAAATAAAAAGTAAAAGTTTCAAAAAGAAACCAAATATATGACAAATAATAAAATATTGTAATAGAGATAAAATAATTGATCATTTGATTTATATATTCTTTCTCATTGTAATACCATTTTTTCTCTTGAATGACGTGTCATTTTCTGAAGTGGAGGGATTCTGCAGAATTTCATGGCAAGGTGCATTTACTTCGAGAGTGAGATCATGACCCTTTTTAGGGGAGAAAAAATAATAAACCATATTAATGGAGAATAGAAGTTCTCACTTTCTGTAATGATGTCATGTTAAATTACATAATCTGAAGTTAAAGAAACTACGTTCAACTCCACTGACATTTACTTTTAAAATGAGATGAGAATCACTTTTATTTTCATTTTGTGTCATTTTATTGCAAAAATGAGCCATTATGCAAATAACTATTTGTGAAGAAGTTGTCTGATACAGTATATGATTATATTGTCACCAATATCCTTTTGACAATTATTCTTCCCACAAACACATTTTATAACAGAAGTCTAATTTATGCAACTTTGCAAAAAGGTAACAGCATATTATTAAAAGAAAACACACAGTCTACATCTTTCCTTTAAACAATCCTACAAAAGATACTTCACCTAAATTATGGTTCATTTTCTTAAAACAAAGAATTGTTTCAACAAATCATACTTCAGATAGAATGTCTATAAAAATTATACTTATATTTCAAAATACAATGTTTCAATTTCAAGCCCTTACTGGGCTTGGGCTCATTACTATAAATAGCGAGATTTTTACAATTGTTTTTCTTACTACTGGAGTACTCCATTAAAAAGGAAACAAATAATCAAATGAATGTTTCAAGTACTATATTTTGAGGATAATTATTTATATATATATTGAAGCTGCATTTTGAAGATATGCTTAGAATAAAAGCAGAACAGCACTTTCTATTGAATCACTGAGGATTTGGAAGAATCTAATAAGTTTTCAAGGCAAAATTTTTAATGATCTGCAAAATATTCATTTGCACAATATTTATTAGCACTTTAGTATCATGTATGAGACACTGTAGTAGGTAATGGGATCATAGATATGTTTAAAGCATGGTCACTTTCCTCCAAGCACACACAGTTTAGTAAGTAAAGAAGATTACCATATATTTACAGACAGATAAAAGTAAGAAACGTCATAAGAAATGTGTAAACAACAATGGATGGGGATGAGGTTACTTTTTGAAGGTGAGAATATTTCACTGGCAGGATGCCAAAGGATGAATAGAATTTAGTAATTTGGTCAGTATATTAATATCATAGGTCTACTGTAACAAATTACACAAATCTGATACTTAAAATAACAGAAATGTATCGTCTTATGGCTCTGAAAACAACTTCAAAGTTAGGTTGGCTGGGCTGTACTGCCTCTGAAAGCACTAAGGGAAATCATTCTTTTTTTTTTTTTTTTTTTTTTTTTTGAGATGGAGTCTTCCTCTGTCACCCAGACTGGAGTGCAGTGGCGCGATCTTGACCCACTGCAAGCTCTGCTTCCTGAGTTCACACCATTCTCCTGCCTTAGCATCCCGAGTAGCCGGGACTACAGGCACCCGCCACCTCGCCCGGCTAATTTCTTTGTATGAGAGAGTCATCCTTTGCCTCTTCTACATTCTGACGGTTCCCGATGTTTCTTGGCTTGTGCTTCCAAAAATCTAATCTCTGCCTCTATCATCATATGATCTTCCTCTATCTGTCTTCTCTTCTGTCCTTTATAAGGACACTTGTTGTTGAATACAGAGTCCACCAAGGATGATCCAGCCTCAACATTCTCAACTAATTAGATCTGCAAAGTCCCCTTTTTCTAAATAAGGTCAAATTCATAGGCTCAATGAGGTGGAAAGTGAATATATATATTTTTGGTGGCCACCAGTCAACTGACAACAGTCAGAAATTGGTATGTGACAATAGGAAAAAGAAATAATTCAAGTTGGTTTACAAAAAAAGACAAAGTAACATGCTTTAAGTGTAATAATTGATCAATTTAGAAAAATAATAAAATGTATGAATATTTGGAAGGTCAGCTAGAACAAGAATAGAAAAGACTTTGAATGTAAGACCAAAAATTTTGGAAATTCTCTGGTAGGTAATAGGGAAGTATGGAAATTTTCATAGCACAGAGATCACATGATTGACTTTTTAAGAAAATTATTAGATGTGAGGAGGAAATATAAATGAGAAGAAAAATAATGGAAAACTAAATATTTTAGCCTGGTATTTTAGACATATGACTTAATCACAAAAATAAATAATTTAAAAGAATGCACCAGAAAACAATACTATAGGATAAACAGATATAAGGTTAGAACAATATGCGAACAAATATAGAAATATAAGAACATGATACACATGGCTGTGGCTATCACATTTGATAGTGCATATATTAAATATATCCATTGGCCAGGAGCAGTGGCTCAGCCTGTAATCCCAGCACTTTGGGAGACCAAGGTGGGTTTATAACAAGGTCAGAAGATCAAGACCATACTGGCCAACATGGCGAAATCCTGTCCCCACCAAAAAATACAAAAATTAGCAGCCTTGGCAGTGTGCACCTGTAATCCCAGCTACTCGGGAGGCTGAGGCAGGAGAATTGCTTGAATCCGGGAGGCGGAGGCTGTAGAGAGCCCAGATCACGCCACCACACTCCAGCCTGGACGACAGAGCAAGATTCCATCTCAAAAATAAATAAATAAATAAATAAATAAATAAATAAATAAATAAATAAATTAGCTGGGAGTGGTGGCGCATACTTGTAATTCTAGCTGTTCTGGAGGCTGAGGCAGGAGAATTGCTTGAACTTGGGAGGCAGAGGTCGCAGTGAGCCAAGATCATGCCACTACACTCTGGCCTGGGTGACAGAGCAAGACTCCAACATATATATGTACACACACACACACACACACACACACACAGAAAGAGACACACATGTCCATTACAGAAAGTTTAGTTGAACAACATTGCTCAGTTTGAGGATGTAAGTTAGAAAACCTCATGTTATCATCATCATCACTTTTTCTTGGGACTTATCTGTGTTCTTCTGTAGTGGATCATAATACCTGCTATAACAGGTAAACACAAAACAGAAACAAAAAACAAGTCCTGACTCCATGATGGTTTCCAACTACTTATGCTTTGAAAAGAGTTTAATGCTCTTCCTTTGAAAATAGTTTAATACTTTTCTTCAAGGTTCTTATCAGCATAACCACCAGAACAACAAAAAGCATGTTCTCCATGGGGGAGTTGTCTGTACCTGGAGATGGATTTTGTTTGAAAATGAATGTATGACAAATCCATTCACACAATGCCCAGAACTAGTAGAAATAAGTTGGAATTAAAGGTACATCTTAAAATGTAATTGTTTTTTCAACAAGATTTTCAAGCTCCAATTTGGTAAAACAAAATAGCAGTATTTGTAGAATTATTTGAATGCACAAGGTATGTGTATGCTTTTATTAACTATGCCCAGTTAAATGCATTTTAGTTGCATATTGTATCTTTTTTATAAATATTTGGAGTGAACAAGTATAAAAACATTAAAATGTGGATTCAGTAATGGTACTAGAAGTTTCATTTAGGGTATACTGGAATGAGGTCTCCATGAATGACAACCTCTTCCTAGTCATCCAAGTAATTTGCTTTTCCAAGTCTTTGACTAGTGTAGACAGAGTCCAATATGGAAAACAAAATCCCTATAGTCTTTCAAGATGGCCTTTTAAAATTGATGCTAATTTTACTAAATCTTATAACTAGAGAAGAAACTTTAAAACCATCAGTTAAAAACCATTTTGGTGAGCAGCCATTATATCTACAATGAAACAGATAGTATACACTAAATTTAAGAAGATCTGATATATGTATTACAAAAAGTCTCCTTTCTCCAGATATACTTAATTTTCTGCAAACATTTTAATCTTGTTCCAATAATGAAAATTAGGGTTTGACGTTACTTAACCAACTTACATTTAATTCCTTTCAAATAAAATATTTGGGGGCTAATAATGCAGAAAGTTTGCTCAAAATCCCATGTCCCTTAGCTATCTGTCCTGGTTTATTTTTAGATGTTCCTAAAAGAATGTGATGTAAGAGGTGAGAAAGACATAAAGAGGAATTGTTCTTCCTCAAATGGGATGTAAGAAATTAATAACAGGTGCTCTGGCACATGAACAAATGGCCCCTGAAGGCCCAGTGTGAAGCAACCTTTGAACAAAAGGATTCACTTGCCTGTTATTGAATTCCTCCTAGGGAGTTAACAAATTTTCACTCCATGGTTTTCTCTTGTTCATGTTGCTGTTATTTTCTTACGTATTTTTAATTTATTTTCTTATGATAAAATGGAGAGGACTGAGGGTCCCCTTGCTCAGTAGTCGTTCTTGTGTTGAAGAGAAAAGATTTCTGCAGTCGTAAATATCAAACACTCTCTTGCCATGATGCCGTTTATTAATAAATAAAATTTTGTACATTATCTCTCTAGCACAACATGGAGAGCCACTACTTATCTCATTCAGATTCTATGACCATACAAAGTATCTTTTTTTAAACTAAAACGTGGAAGTGTATGTTAACATTCTCAAGGCTTTTTGTAAGCCATCAGCTTTATAACCCTATTTATATCTTGCAAGCATATTTACCAGAAGTTATTTATAAACTTATCTGTTATTAAACTTTACGAGAAATTATAAAGTAGGAGAAATAACTGTTGAAATACATTATTATCATTCCTGTGAAATGTTTGGGGTACATACATTGAGGTTTTGTCAGTGGAGAAATTAATTATATTTATTTCAATGACTTAACTGCTGCTGCTAGTGATGGTGCCCGCATACTGGAGGAAAATAAACATAACATTTGGAAATTATTATTAAGGTGTTAATATTAGTAAAGGTCAAAATGCACTTTATATGCTACTAATTGAAATGCCAATAATTACCATGAGTTCTGAATTTTCTTTACAAATAAACAGGAGCAACACCTGCTACAACATTTTTTCTAAAAATGCAAGGTCATACCTCAATGGCCAAATCCAAATAGACTCAATATCAAGATTTCGCCAAGATCTTAAGTGTTGACAAACCAAATTGATTTCTGTGACTAAACTAGTTAGTTATTAGCACTTTGATTTTAGGAACTCTGGCACATTCAAAAACATAATACTAGAGAAAGAGAGAGAGTTTGGTTTACTGATTCTGTATCATAGATGGGAATTTTTGTCTTATTTTAACCATTTCAGTGTTTGTTCATTTTGTTATGTTTTCTCTATGTAAATAAAATTTATAAAAATAAAAGTGACTTTCAGCAATTGAAGATAATTAATTTGAAGAATTGTTTTCACAATATTATTTTGATAAAATATGAGCAATTCTTCGTTTTAAATTACATGTCCATTTGGCATAGAGGCTTCAAGGTGGAAAGTTTTATTCTAATAGGAAATAATAAGGCTGTCAAGACTACTTTCTACAGAGAACTTTACAATTTACCTCTTCATTTGATATTTTTGTCTGTGTGTTTTCTATGTTAGAAAATATATAAAATACTATGAGTCTTCTTGAATAGTGCTATTCAAACTGGCCCCAAAGCAGATTTGTTCTACACTTTTATTTAAATTTATAAGAATATTTGTACAAAACTGAAAATTAAATACTTAGAAATGATCATAGAAATTTGACAGAATAATTCCGTCTGTTGAATCTACAAAAATAAACTTGTATTTTATATGTCTTATTATTTTTTAGCAATTTATTTTGTTGTATTTTACAAAAGTATTAGTCCATGTTGGATTGATGAGTCTTTTATCATAAATATTTTAAGAAACACTTTTCTGGGATATCCTCGACATTTGAGCCAATATAGATAAGATAAATCTCCATTTATTTCCCTCTGCTTGCTCTTTTATAAGGAAATACTTTAATATACAAGTTCTTAGAAAGGTAACATGAGGCACGTGTTCTTTACCTTCACGCAGGTTATAATCAAAGCAAGATCAAGAAGCCCAGGTCCAAATGGCCAGGAGCAGCTTCCAGATTCTGTGGTTCACTCAGGCAACAACACAGACTGAATTTCCTTATTGCTGATACCTGTCTGTAGAGGGTGGTCAAAGAGACTCTGCCTGGAAAACTCTTACAGAAAAACATAATTGAATACCCTCTTAGTTTCAGAGTTTCCAGTCTCATTTCTCCTTAAATCCATTCACCAAAACACCACCAGTTTCCCCTACCACAAACACACACATAAGTACACACCCACCTATTCTCACCTTCTCTTCCACTTCCACCTTTGTGTTGAACCTGATTAAACTCTGATACTTTCAACTCCAAAATATGCTATACCCTTATTAACAACTGGATCTTTGTAGTTTGCAAACGTTTATTTCTCATTTATACACAGTTCGTTGTGAGTAGGTGGATGTTCTGCTCCATACTAACTAGTCCAAGATCTAGACTTGACAAACAGCTTTTCTCTAGAACATTGTGTGTTCCATGCAAGACAGGAAAAATGAAATTACACAGTGGCTTATATAATTTTTGCTTGTCACTTTCATCCACATTTCATTGCAAAAGCAAGTCACATAGCCAAGGTTATTGGGTTTAGGAGGGATCTCTGAAAATGGCCAGTAGGGGAGACAAGGGATATTAGTGAACAATATTGCAATCTATCATATATATCATTCTTCAAGGTTTAATACAATAACACTGCCTGCTTGGCTCTATCATATCCTATGACTCTGTAATGGAAACAGCTGTGACTGTTTTTTTTTTTTTTTTCTTACTAGTCAAAAGGTGATTATAAATTAGTAGTGTCTATTCCAATAACTGGCATATATTTAGCATTCAAAATATTTGTGCATAGAAGAAGAGGGGAAGGAAAGAAGGAGGGAGGGAGGGAGGGAAAGGAAAGGAGGCAAAAAGGAAAGAAGGGAGGGAGGGAACAGGAAGAGATGTAATGTACTTTTAATGTAGAATTGAATCCACTTAAGGAAAAAGTCAATCTTGTGCAGTCAATAGTTTACTTACCATTATTCAAGGGTAAGACATATAATTATCTGAAAATATGTATTTTGCTTGAACAGAAGAGAATTGTGTTTTATTATGTAGTTTACAAGAGGCTCTATTCTCTTTAAGGACTAATAGAGTCTTTTTTTTTTCCTTCTCTTCCCCTCCTCCCCTTTTTTGATGCGTGGTATGACATACTATTTAAAAGTATTGACTTTAGAATAAAATGCCTCCGATTTTACAACAAATTATGTCTGTGAATGCCTTAATCAGCTCTTTGAATCTTTCCAACTCCCCCAGATTATAAGCATTCTTCTGCCATATTGACCTCTCCATATAACTTGGACCTGGTTGGGATCAGTTTTATAATTAATTGATCCTTTATCACATTATCAAAAACAGCCTTTCCAGTATTTCTCCACTATATGTAGCCCTCTATCTCTCTTTAACATTAATACAGTTGGCAGGTTATTCTGCATCCTAAGTATTGTAGTGATTCCATTGGGTTTCCTCAGTTTTATTTTTTTTTATTTTTTTTATTTATTTATTTATTATTATTAAACTTCAAGTTGTAGGGTACATGTGCACAACGTGCAGGTTTGCTACATATGTATACTTGTGCCATGTTGGTGTGCTGCACCCATCAAATCGTCATTTACATCAGGTATAACTCCCAATGCAATCCCTCCCCCCTCCCCCCTCCCCATGATAGGCCCCGGTGTGTGATGTTCCCCTTCCCGAGTCCAAGTGATCTCATTGTTCAGTTCCCACCTACGAGTGAGAACATGCGGTGTTTGGTTTTCTGTTCTTGTGATAGTTTGCTAAGAATGATGGTTTCCAGCTGCATCCATGTCCCTACAAAGGACACAAACTCATCCTTTTTTATGGCTGCATAGTATTCCATGGTGTATATGTGCCACATTTTCTTAATCCAATCTGTCACTGATGGACATTTGGGTTGATTCCAAGTCTTTGCTATTGTGAATAGTGCTACAATAAACATACGTGTGCATGTGTCCTTATAGCAGCATAATTTATAATCCTTTGGGTATATACCCAGTAATGGGATGGCTGGGTCATATGGTACATCTAGTTCTAGATCCTTGAGGAATCGCCATACTGTTTTCCATAATGGTTGAACTAGTTTACAATCCCACCAACAGTGTAAAAGTGTTCCTATTTCTCCACATCCTCTCCAGCACCTGTTGTCTCCTGACTTTTGAATGATCGCCATTCTAACTGGTGTGAGATGGTATCTCATTGTGGTTTTGATTTGCATTTCTCTGATGGCCAGTGATGATGAGCATTTTTTCATGTGTCTGTTGGCTGTATGAATGTCTTCTTTTGAGAAATGTCTGTTCATATCCTTTGCCCACTTTTGGATGGGGTTGTTTGTTTTTTTCTTGTAAATTTGTTTGAGTTCTTTGTAGGTTCTGGATATTAGCCCTTTGTCAGATGAGTAGATTGCAAAAATTTTCTCCCATTCTGTAGGTTGCCTGCTCACGCTGATGGTAGTTTCTTTTGCTGTGCAGAAGCTCTTTAGTTTGATGAGATCCCATTTGTCAATTTTGGCTTTTGCTGCCGTTGCTTTTGGTGTTTTAGACATGAAGTCTTTGCCCATGCCTATGTCCTGAATGGTACTACCTAGGTTTTCCTCTAGGATTTTTATGGTATTAGGTCTAACATTTAAGTCTCTAATCCATCTTGAATTAATTTTCGTATAAGGAGTAAGGAAAGGATCCAGTTTCAGCTTTCTACTTATGGCTAGCCAGTTTTCCCAGCACCATTTATTAAATAGGGAATCCTTTCCCCATTTCTTGTTTCTCTCAGGTTTGTCAAAGATCAGATGGCTGTAGATGTGTGGTATTATTTCTGAGGACTCTGTTCTGTTCCATTGGTCTATATCTCTGTTTTGGTACCAGTACCATGCTGTTTTGGTTACTGTAGCCTTGTAGTATAGTTTGAAGTCAGGTAGCGTGATGCCTCCAGCTTTGTTCTTTTGACTTAGGATTGTCTTGGAGATGCGGGCTCTTTTTTGGTTCCATATGAACTTTAAAGCAGTTTTTTTCCAATTCTGTGAAGAAGCTCATTGGTAGCTTGATGGGGATGGCATTGAATCTATAAATTACCTTGGGCAGTATGGCCATTTTCACGATATTGATTCTTCCTATCCATGAGCATGGTATGTTCTTCCATTTGTTTGTGTCCTCTTTGATTTCACTGAGCAGTGGTTCATAGTTCTCCTTGAAGAGGTCCTTTACATCCCTTGGAAGTTGGATTCCTAGGTATTTTATTCTCTTTGAAACAATTGTGAATGGAAGTTCATTCCTGATTTGGCTCTCTGTTTGACTGTCACTGGTGTATAAGAATGCTTGTGATTTTTGCACATTAATTTTGTATCCTGAGACTTTGCTGAAGTTGCTGATCAGCTTAAGGAGATTTTGGGCTGAGACAATGGGGTTTTCTAAATATACAATCATGTCATCTGCAAACAGGGACAATTTGACTTCTTCTTTTCCTAACTGAATCCCCTTGATTTCTTTCTCTTGCCTGATTGCCCTAGCCAGAACTTCCAACACTATGTTGAATAGGAGTGGTGAGAGAGGGCATCCCTGTCTTGTGCCAGTTTTCAAAGGGAATTTTTCCAGTTTTTGCCCATTCAGTATGATATTGGCTGTGGGTTTGTCATAAATAGCTCTTATTATTTTGAGGTACGTTCCATCAATACCGAATTTATTGCGCGTTTTTAGCATGAAGGGCTGTTGAATTTTGTCAAAAGCCTTTTCTGCATCTATTGAGATAATGATGTGGTTCTTGTCTTTGGTTCTGTTTATATGCTGGATTATGTTTCTTGATTTGCGAATGTTGAACCAGCCTTGCATCCCAGGGATGAAGCCCACTTGATCATGGTGGATAAGCTTTTTGATGTGCTGCTGAATCCGGTTTGCCAGTATTTTATTGAGGATTTTTGCATCGATGTTCATCAGGGATATTGGTCTAAAATTCTCTTTTTTTGTTGTGTCTCTGCCAGGCTTTGGTATCAGGATGATGTTGGCCTCATAAAATGAGTTAGGGAGGATTCCCTCTTTTACTATTGATTGGAATAGTTTCAGAAGGAATGGTACCAGCTCCTCCTTGTACCTCTGGTAGAATTCAGCTGTGTATCCATCTGGTCCTGGACTTTTTCTGGTTGGTAGGCTATTAATTATTGCCTCAATTTCAGAGCCTACTATTGGTCTATTCAGGGATTCAACTTCTTCCTGGTTTAGTCTTGGAAGAGTGTAAGTGTCCAGGAAATTATCCATTTCTTCTAGATTTTCCAGTTTATTTGCGTAGAGGTGTTTATAGTATTCTCTGATGGTAGTTTGTATTTCTGTGGGGTCGGTGGTGATATCCCCTTTATCATTTTTAATTGCGTCGATTTGATTCTTCTCTCTTTTCTTCTTTATTAGTCTTGCTAGTGGTCTGTCAATTTTGTTGATCTTTTCAAAAAACCAACTCCTGGATTCATTGATTTTTTGGAGGGTTTTTTGTGTCTCTATCTCCTTCAGTTCTGCTCTGATATTAGTTATTTCTTGCCTTCTGCTAGCTTTCGAATGTGTTTGATCTTGCTTCTCTAGTTCTTTTAATTGCGATGTTAGAGTGTCAATTTTAGATCTTTCCTGCTTTCTCTTGTGGGCATTTAGTGCTATAAATTTCCCTCTACACACTGCTTTAAATGTGTCCCAGAGATTCTGGTATGTTGTATCTTTGTTCTCATTGGTTTCAAAGAACATCTTTATTTCTGCCTTCATTTCGTTATGTACCCAGTAGTCATTCAGGAGCAGGTTGTTCAGTTTCCATGTAGTTGAGCGGTTTTGATTGAGTTTCTTAGTCCTGAGTTCTAGTTTGATTGCACTGTGGTCTGAGTGACAGTTTGTTATAATTTCTGTTCTTGTACATTTGCTGAGGAGTGCTTTACTTCCAATTACGTGGTCAATTTTGGAGTAAGTACGATGTGGTGCTGAGAAGAATGTATATTCTGTTGATTTGGGGTGGAGAGTTCTATAGATGTCTATTAGGTCTGCTTGCTGCAGAGATGAGTTCAATTCCTGGATATCCTTGTTAACTTTCTGTCTCGTTGATCTGTCTAATGTTGACAGTGGAGTGTTGAAGTCTCCCATTATTATTGTATGGGAGTCTAAGTCTCTTTGTAAGTCTCTAAGGACTTGCTTTATGAATCTGGGTGCTCCTGTATTGGGTGCATATATATTTAGGATAGTTAGCTCTTCCTGTTGAATTGATCCCTTTACCATTATGTAATGGCCTTCTTTGTCTCTTTTGATCTTTGATGGTTTAAAGTCTGTTTTATCAGAGACTAGTATTGCAACCCCCGCTTTTTTGTGTTCTCCATTTGCTTGGTAAATCTTCCTCCATCCCTTTATTTTGAGCCTATGTATGTCTCTGCGTGTGAGATGGGTCTCCTGAATACAGCAGACTGATGGGTCTTGACTCTTTATCCAGTTTGCCAGTCTGTGTCTTTTAATTGGAGCATTTAGTCCATTTACATTTAAGGTTAAGATTGTTATGTGTGAACTTGATCCTGCCATTATGATATTAACTGGTTATTTTGCTCGTTAGTTGATGCAGTTTCTTCCTAGCCTTGATGGTCTTTACATTTTGGCATGTTTTTGCAATGGCTGGTACCGGTTGTTCCTTTCCATGTTTAGTGCTTCCTTCAGGGTCTCTTGTAAGGCAGGCCTAGTGGTGACAAAATCTCTAAGCATTTGCTTATCTGTAAAGGATTTTATTTCTCCTTCACTTATGAAACTTAGTTTGGCTGGATATAAAATTCTGGGTTTAAAATTCTTTTCTTTAAGAATGTTGAATATTGGCCCCCACTCTCTTCTGGCTTGAAGAGTTTCTGCCGAGAGATCTGCTGTTAGTCTGATGGGCTTCCCTTTGTGGGTAACCCGACCTTTCTCTCTGGCTGCCCTTAAGATTTTTTCCTTCATTTCAACTTTGGTGAATCTGGCAATTATGTGTCTTGGAGTTGCTCTTCTCGAGGAGTATCTTTGTGGCGTTCTCTGTATTTCCTGGATTTGAATGTTGGCCTGCCCTACTAGGTTGGGGAAGTTCTCCTGGATGATATCCTGAAGAGTGTTTTCCAACTTGGTTCCATTTTCCCCCTCACTTTCAGGCACCCCAATCAGACGTAGATTTGGTCTTTTTACATAATCCCATACTTCTTGCAGGCTTTGTTCATTTCTTTTTCTTCTTTTTTCTTTTGGTTTCTCTTCTCACTTCATTTCATTCATTTGATCCTCCATCGCTGACATTCTTTCTTCCAGTTGATCGAGACGGTTACTGAAGCTTGTGCATTTGTCACGTATTTCTCGTGCCATGGTTTTCGTCTCTTTCATTTCGTTTGTGAGCTTCTCTGCATTAATTACTCTAGCCATCAATTCTTCCACTTTTTTTTCAAGATTTTTAGTTTCTTTGCACTGGGTACGTAATTCCTCCTTTAGCTCTGAGAAATTTGATGGACTGAAGCCTTCTTCTCTCATCTCGTTGAAGTCATTCTCCATCCAGCTTTGATCCGTTGCTGGCGATGAGCTGCGCTCCTTTGCCGGGGGAGATGCGCTCTTATTTTTTGAATTTCCAGCTTTTCTGCCCTGCTTTTTCCCCACCTTTGTGGTTTTATCTGCCTCTGGTCTTTGATGATGGTGATGTACTGATGGGGTTTTGGTGTAGGTGTCCTTCCTGTTTGATAGCTTTCCTTCTAACAGTCAGGATCCTCAGCTGTAGGTTGTAGCTGTAGGAGATTGCTTGAGGTCCACTCCAGACCCTGTTTGCCTGG
Source organism: Chlorocebus sabaeus (assembly GCF_047675955.1). Classification (NCBI taxonomy): domain Eukaryota; kingdom Metazoa; phylum Chordata; class Mammalia; order Primates; family Cercopithecidae; genus Chlorocebus; species Chlorocebus sabaeus. The sequence goes on from NC_132911.1 coordinate 118,474,939, forward strand.
GTATCAGCAGCAGAGGCTGCAGAAGATAGAATATTTCTGAACAGTGAGTGTACCTGTCTGATTCTTGCTTTGGAAGCTTCCTCTCAGGGGTGTACTCCACCCTGTGAGGTGTGGGGTGTCAGACTGCCCCTAGTGGGGGATGTCTCCCAGTTAGGCTACTCAGGGGTCAGGGACCCACTTGAGCAGGGAGTCTGTCCCTTCTCAGATCTCAACCTCCGTGTTGGGAGATCCACTGCTCTCTTCAAAGCTGTCAGACAGAGTCGTTTGCGTCTGCAGAGTTGCTGCGTTTGTTATTATTTACTGTGCCCTGTCCCCAGAGGTGGAGTCTACAGAGACAGGCAGGTTTCCTTGAGCTGCTGTGAGCTCCACCCAGTTCAAGCTTCCCAGCAGCTTTGTTTACCTACTTAAGCCTCAGCAATGGCGGGCGCCCCTCCCCCAGCCTCGCTGCTGCCTTGCCGGTAGATCACAGACTGCTGTGCTAGCAATGAGGGAGGCTCCGTGGGTGTGGGCCACTCCCGGCCAGGTGTGGGATATGATCTCCTGGTGTGCCTGTCTGCTTAAAGCGCAGTATTGGGGTGGGAGTTACCCGATTTTCCAGGTGTTGTGTGTCTCAGTTTCCCTGGCTAGGAAAAGGGATTCCCTTCCCCCTTGCGCTTTCCAGGTGAGGCAATGCCTCGCCCTGCTTCAGCTCTCGCTGGTCGGGCTGCAGCAGCTGACCAGCACCGATCGTCTGGCACTCCCCAGTGAGATGAACCCAGTACCTCAGTTGAAAATGCAGAAATCGCCGGTCTTCTGTGTCGCTCGCGCTGGGAGTTGGAGACTGGAGCTGTTCCTATTCGGCCATCTTGCTCCGCCCCCTAGTTTTATTTTTTTTAAATCTTCTCTACACTGGAAACTGCCTATTGTGCCAAAGACACATTCTTTTGCTTTGAAAAGACAACTCCTTCACTTGATCAATAGAATCAACAATTTTTTCCCTCAGCTTCCCAGTTCAACTAAGTATTCTATTTCCTACCTTTCATTTTCTAGTGTCTGTTCTCTGATCTACAGACAGACACACACACACACACACACACACACGCACACACACATTTCTCCACTTAAATAACAAGCAAACCATGCATTCTCAAACTTCGCATCTTTTACCACTAAACCTCTCTCTTACCCTCTATATTGTGAAAACAAACTATGTGCACCTTCTCCATTTCTGAAATACCCACTTATGTACTCAGTTCTCTCACCAACTAGGTAAGTTTTGGTTTCTAGTTGTCAAAGATAGTAAACAAATAATGAAATTTAATAGTAATTAAATCACTTTACGGTAAACTCTGACCTTTTTGAACTCTAGAGTAGGACATTAATTTTCTTATCTTCCATATGTAAAATTTCATACACCGTAAATAATTTAAAAATGATCTTTTAAAATATTGGATAATCTTTTAAAAATTGTTAGTGTCTCATTTATGTTTCAGTAGAGCCTCTATATTAACAGCTTTTCTTGTCCAACAAGGATATATAATAGTAATACTATAACCTCAATACATGCCTATAGAGCAATTTATAATTTAAATATTTTTCATCATTTGATATTCTTTTTTTAAAAAATTTATTTATTATTATTATACTTTAAGTTGTAGGGTACATGTGCATAACGTGCAGGTTTGTTACATATGTATACTTGTGCCATGTTGGTGTGCTGCACCCATCAACTCGTCATTTACATCAGGTATAACTCCCAATGCAATCCCTCCCCCCTCCCCCCTCCCCATGATAGGCCCCGGTGTGTGATGTTCCCCTTCCCAAGTCCAAGTGATCTCATTGTTCAGTTCCCACCTATGAGTGAGAACATGCGGTGTTTGGTTTTCTGTTCTTGTGATAGTTTGCTAAGAATGATGGTTTCCAGCTGCATCCATGTCCCTACAAAGGACACAAACTCATCCTTTTTTATGGCTGCATAGTATTCCATGGTGTATATGTGCCACATTTTCTTAATCCAATCTGTCACTGATGGACATTTGGGTTGATTCCAAGTCTTTGCTATTGTGAATAGTGCTGCAATAAACATACGTGTGCATGTGTCTTTATAGCAGCATAATTTATAATCCTTTGGGTATATACCCAGTAATGGGATGGCTGGGTCATATGGTACATCTAGTTCTAGATCCTTGAGGAATCGCCATACTGTTTTCCATAATGGTTGAACTAGTTTACAATCCCACCAACAGTGTAAAAGTGTTCCTATTTCTCCACATCCTCTCCAGCACCTGTTATTTCCTGACTTTTGAATGATCGCCATTCTAACTGGTGTGAGATGGTATCTCATTGTGGTTTTGATTTGCATTTCTCTGATGGCCAGTGATGATGAGCATTTTTTCATGTGTCTGTTGGCTGTATGAATGTCTTCTTTTGAGAAATGTCTGTTCATATCCTTTGCCCACTTTTTGATGTGGTTGTTTGTTTTTTTCTTGTAAATGTGTTTGAGTTCTTTGTAGGTTCTGGATATTAGCCCTTTGTCAGATGAGTAGATTGCAAAAATTTTCTCCCATTCTGTAGGTTGCCTGTTCACTCTGATGGTAGTTTCTTTGGCTGTGCAGAAGCTCTTTAGTTTAATGAGATCCCATTTGTCAATTTTGGCTTTTGCTGCTGTTGCTTTTGGTGTTTTAGACATGAAGTCTTTGCCCATGCCTATGTCCTGAATGGTACTACCTAGGTTTTCCTCTAGGATTTTTATGGTATTAGGTCTAACATTTAAGTCTCTAATCCATCTTGAATTAATTTTCGTATAAGGAGTAAGGAAAGGATCCAGTTTCAGCTTTCTACTTATGGCTAGCCAATTTTCCCAGCACCATTTATTAAATAGGGAATCCTTTCCCCATTTCTTGTTTCTCTCAGGTTTGTCAAAGATCAGATGGCTGTAGATGTGTGGTATTATTTCTGAGGACTCTGCTCTTTTCCATTGGTCTATATCTCTGTTTTGGTACCAGTACCATGCTGTTTTGGTTACTGTAGCCCTGTAGTATAGTTTGAAGTCAGGTAGCGTGATGCCTCCAGCTTTGTTCTTTTGACTTAGGATTGCCTTGGAGATGCGGGCTCCTTTTTGGTTCCATATGAACTTTAAAGCAATTTTTTCCAATTCTGTGAAGAAACTCATTGGTAGCTTGATGGGGATGGCATTGAATCTATAAATTACCTTGGGCAGTATGGCCATTTTCACGATATTCATTCTTCCTATCCATGAGCATGGTATGTTCTTCCATTTGTTTGTGTCCTCTTTGATTTCACTGAGCAGTGGTTTGTAGTTCTCCTTGAAGAGGTCCTTTACATCCCTTGTAAGTTGGATTCCTAGGTATTTTATTCTCTTTGAAGCAATTGTGAATGGAAGTTCATTCCTGATTTGGCTCTCTGTTTGTCTGTTACTGGTGTATAAGAATGCTTGTGATTTTTGCACATTAATTTTGTATCCTGAGACTTTGCTGAAGTTGCTGATCAGCTTAAGGAGGTTTTGGGCTGAGACAATGGGGTTTTCTAAATATACAATCATGTCATCTGCAAAGAGGGACAATTTGACTTCTTCTTTTCCTAACTGAATCCCCTTGATTTCTTTCTCTTGCCTGATTGCCCTAGCCAGAACTTCCAACACTATGTTGAATAGGAGTGGTGAGAGAGGGCATCCCTGTCTTGTGCCAGTTTTCAAAGGGAATTTTTCCAGTTTTTGCCCATTCAGTATGATATTGGCTGTGGGTTTGTCATAAATAACTCTTATGATTTCGAGGTACGTTCCATCAATACCGAATTTATTGAGCGTTTTTAGCATGAAGCGCTGTTGAATTTTGTCAAAAGCCTTTTCTGCATCTATTGAGATAATCATGTGGTTCTTGTCTTTGGTTCTGTTTATGTGCTGGATTATGTTTCTTGATTTGCGAATGTTGAACCAGCCTTGCATCCCAGGGATGAAGCCCACTTGATCATGGTGGATAAGCTTTTTGATGTGCTGCTGAATCCGGTTTGCCAGTATTTTATTGAGGATTTTTGCATCGATGTTCATCAGGGATATTGGTCTAAAATTCTCTTTTTTTGTTGTGTCTCTGCCAGGCTTTGGTATCAGGATGATGTTGGCCTCATAAAATGAGTTAGGGAGGATTCCCTCTTTTTCTATTGATTGGAATAGTTTCAGAAGGAATGGTACCAACTCCTCCTTGTACCTCTCGTAGAATTCAGCTGTGAGTCCATCTGGTCCTGGACTTTTTTTGGTTGGTAGGCTATTAATTATTGCCTCAATTTCAGAGCCTGCTATTGGTCTATTCAGGGATTCAACTTCTTCCTGGTTTAGTCTTGAAAGAGTGTAAGTGTCCAGGAAATTATCCATTTCTTCTAGATTTTCCAGTTTATTTGCGTAGAGGTGTTTATAGTATTCTCTGATGGTAGTTTGTATTTCTGTGGGGTCGGTGGTGATATCCCCTTTATCATTTTTAATTGCGTCGATTTGATTCTTCTCTCTTTTCTTCTTTATTAGTCTTGCTAGCAGTCTGTCAATTTTGTTGATCTTTTCAAAAAACCAACTCCTGGATTCATTGATTTTTTGGAGGGTTTTTTGTATCTCTATCTCCTTCAGTTCTGCTCTGATCTTAGTTATTTCTTGCCTTCTGCTAGCTTTCGAATGTGTTTGCTCTTGCTTCTCTAGTTCTTTTAATTGCGATGTTAGAGTGTCGATTTTAGATCTTTCCTGCTTTCTCTTGTGGGCATTTAGTGCTATAAATTTCCCTCTACACACTGCTTTAAAAGTGTCCCAGAGATTCTGGTATGTTGTATCTTTGTTCTCATTGGTTTCAAAGAACATCTTTATTTCTGCCTTCATTTCGTTATGTACCCAGTAGTCCCTCAGGAGCAGGTTGTTCAGTTTCCATGTAGTTGAGCGGTTTTGATTGAGTTTCTTAGTCCTGAGTTCTAGTTTGATTGCACTGTGGTCTGAGAGACAGTTTGTTATAATTTCTGTTCTTGTACATTTGCTGAGGAGTGCTTTACTTCCAATTACGTGGTCAATTTTGGAGTAAGTACGATGTGGTGCTGAGAAGAATGTATATTCTGTTGATTTGGGGTGGAGAGTTCTATAGATGTCTATTAGGTCTGCTTGCTGCAGAGATGAGTTCAATTCCTGGATATCCTTGTTAACTTTCTGTCTCGTTGATCTGTCTAATGTTGACAGTGGAGTGTTGAAGTCTCCCATTATTATTGTATGGGAGTCTAAGTCTCTTTGTAAGTCTCTAAGGACTTGCTTTATGAATCTGGGTGCTCCTGTATTGGGTGCATATATATTTAGGATAGTTAGCTCTTCCTGTTGAATTGATCCCTTTACCATTATGTAATGGCCTTCTTTGTCTCTTTTGATCTTTGATGGTTTAAAGTCTGTTTTATCAGAGACTAGTATTGCAACCCCCGCTTTTTTGTGTTCTCCATTTGCTTGGTAAATCTTCCTCCATCCCTTTATTTTGAGCCTATGTATGTCTCTGCATGTGAGATGGGTCTCCTGAATACAGCAGACTGATGGGTCTTGACTCTTTATCCAGTTTGCCAGTCTGTGTCTTTTAATTGGAGCATTTAGTCCATTTACATTTAAGGTTAAGATTGTTATGTGTGAACTTGATCCTGCCATTATGATATTAACTGGTTATTTTGCTCGTTAGTTGATGCAGTTTCTTCCTAGCCTTGATGGTCTTTACATTTTGGCATGTTTTTGCAATGGCTGGTACCGGTTGTTCCTTTCCATGTTTAGTGCTTCCTTCAGGGTCTCTTGTAAGGCAGGCCTAGTGGTGACAAAATCTCTAAGCATTTGCTTATCTGTAAAGGATTTTATTTCTCCTTCACTTATGAAACTTAGTTTGGCTGGATATGAAATTCTGGGTTGAAAATTCTTTTCTTTAAGAATGTTGAATATTGGCCCCCACTCTCTTCTGGCTTGAAGAGTTTCTGCCGAGAGATCTGCTGTTAGTCTGATGGGCTTCCCTTTGTGGGTAACCCGACCTTTCTCTCTGGCTGCCCTTAAGATTTTTTCTTTCATTTCAACTTTGGTGAATCTGGCAATTATGTGTCTTGGAGTTGCTCTTCTTGAGGAGTATCTTTGTGGCGTTCTCTGTATTTCCTGGATTTGAATGTTGGCCTGCCCTACTAGGTTGGGGAAGTTCTCCTGGATGATATCCTGAAGAGTGTTTTCCAACTTGGTTCCATTTTCCCCCTCACTTTCAGGCACCCCAATCAGACGTAGATTTGGTCTTTTTACATAATCCCATACTTCTTGCAGGCTTTGTTCATTTCTTTTTCTTCTTTTTTCTTTTGGTTTCTCTTCTCACTTCATTTCATTCATTTGATCCTCAATCGCTGACATTCTTTCTTCCAGTTGATCAAGTCGGTTACTGAAGCTTGTGCATTTGTCACGTATTTCTCGTGTCATGATTTTCATCTCTTTCATTTCGTTTATGACCTTCTCTGCATTAATTACTCTAGCCATCAATTCTTCCACTTTTTTTTCAAGATTTTTAGTTTCTTTGCGCTGGGTACGTAATTCCTCCTTTAGCTCTGAGAAATTTGATGGACTGAAGCCTTCTTCTCTCATCTCGTTGAAGTCATTCTCCGTCCAGCTTTGATCCGTTGCTGGCGATGAGCTGCGCTCCTTTGCCGGGGGAGATGCGCTGTTATTTTTTGAATTTCCAGCTTTTCTGCCCTGCTTTTTCCCCATCTTTGTGGTTTTATCTGTCTCTGGTCTTTGATGATGGTGACGTACTGATAGGGTTTTGGTGTAGGTGTCCTTCCTGTTTGATAGTTTTCCTTCTAACAGTCAGGACCCTCAGCTGTAGGTCTGTTGGAGATTGCTTGAGGTCCACTCCAGACCCTGTTTGCCTGGGTATCAGCAGCAGAGGCTGCAGAAGATAGAATATTTCTGAACAGTGAGTGTACCTGTCTGATTCTTGCTTTGGAAGCTTCCTCTCAGGGGTGTACTCCACCCTGTGAGGTGTGGGGTGTCAGACTGCCCCTAGTGGGGGATGTCTCCCAGTTAGGCTACTCAGGGGTCAGGGACCCACTTGAGCAGGGAGTCTGTCCCTTCTCAGATCTCAACCTCCATGTTGGGAGATCCACTGCTCTCTTCAAAGCTGTCAGACAGAGTTTGCCTCTGCAGAGCTTTCTGCTGCGTTTGTTATTGTTTACCGTGCCCTGTCCCCAGAGGTGGAGTCTACAGAGACAGGCAGGTTTCCTTGAGCTGCTGTGAGCTCCACCCAGTTCGAGCTTCCCAGCGGCTTTGTTTACCTACTTAAGCCTCAGCAATGGCGGGCGCCCCTCCCCCAGCCTCGCTGCTGCCTTGCCGGTAGATCACAGACTGCTGTGCTAGCAATGAGGGAGGCTCCATGGGTGTGGGACCCTCCCGGCCAGGTGTGGGATATGATCTCCTGGTGTGCCTGTTTGCTTAAAGCACAGTATTGGGGTGGGAGTTACCCGATTTTCCAGGTGTTGTGTGTCTCAGGTCCCCTGGCTAGGAAAAGGGATTCCCTTCCCCCTTGCGCTTCCCAGGTGAGGCAATGCCTCGCCCTGCTTCAGCTCTCGCTGGTCGGGCTGCAGCAGCTGACCAGCACCAATAGTCTGGCACTCCCCAGTGAGATGAACCCAGTACCTCAGTTGAAAATGCAGAAATCACTGGTCTTCTGTGTCGCTCGGGCTGGGAGTTGGAGACTGGAGCTGTTCCTATTCGGCCATCTTGCCGACGAATTTTTTTTTTTTTGAGATAGAGTCTCGCTCCGTCGCCCAGCCTGGAGTGCAGTCCATTTGATATTCTATAGTAATTTATTAAACATGAGTTTTTCCTATCTTTATTTTTCATGTATCAATAATGAGAAATATAAGCAAAAATGTCAATAAACAAATGAATAAAATGTAGGTATATTTAAGTATTTCCCATCTCAGATTTTATTATTTTATTAGAATTGGGTGATAACATAGTAATAACATAGAATTTGGTAATAATGTAGTCTTTAATAAGTTGAATAATTTTAAGTCATTTGCTTTGCTTGTGACTTTCCAAATTTCTTGTTTTCTATCTTTACACTACTTACATAGAAAGCATGCTGCATGTGTACAAAGACAAAGAGAGAGACAGATTGACAGAGATTATTGATAGAGGGAAAAATTGAATTTATGAATGGATGAATAAAAGGATATATATGTGTGTATATATGTATATATATGTGTGTGTGTGTATACACACACTTGTTGATGCATATCCATATCCCAAAACATTGTGTTTACAACAGTACCTTGATTTTACTTTGGAGAAGCAAGCCACACACTGTCTCTTTCAGACAGCTATTTGGATTTTGACCCTCTCAAGCACCAAAGGAAGGCCTGATTGGGTTAAGCTAATCATTGTAATTCTGTTATTGCTGTTGCTCTTGGTGTTTGTCAAGGTGATTGTTCCAAAGTAGGCAATGATCTAAAAGTAAGCCAGATTAACAGATGATATTCTCCTATTCCCCAGTGATAGGTTCTGGGGAGCCATGGAAATCCAGTTTGAGAGAATCTCAACATTTCTCTTAGATAATTTCAGGCTTAATGCAATGCTCTTCTCTTAGAAGTTAAAAAAAAAAAATTGTAGATCAAGAAACTGCAGACAACCATTTAGCCACCAAGAGAACTGACAGGCTAAGGCAGAAACAACACAACAAGGAAGATACTGTTTAAGAATCAGAAACAAATGCATATGTGCCTTGAGGGCATTGTGAATCTCTGGATCAAGCAAAGTACCCACTAGCTGTAGAATTTTCAGCTTGTGAGCCAATAAAGTCCTTTTATTATTTAATTGATTTTAATTTTAATCTTACATTACTTTTGAAGAAAGTCAAATTCTAAGTGATATAGATGAATGCATAGGTAGGTAGGTAGATAGATGATTTGTAGATACATAGAAAGGGAGATACACAGATTCATAGAAATAAGAATATAGCACAAACATGACACCAATAAAGAAAGAAGATGATTCATTTGTACTTATCATAAAAATCGGTAGCTTACTGAAATTAATATTTATCTGTGTGATACATAAAAATTGTATTCATTTTACTAGTTGCTAGAACACTTTAGTTTTCTAAATGATGGAAACAACCAAGCTTTAATATATGATCATCTTCATCATCAAATCAGTTTATGTGGATGACCATTGATGATCAATCTTCCAATGTAATATCCAAAGAAATACAATGACCATATGTTAATCTAATAATAACTAGATCACACAAATATGCATTCAAGTATCATAAAAATGATTACATTTACCAGAAATTTTAATATATATAAGGTAAAATGATTTTTAATAAACTTTATAACCTCTAAAAAACAGCAAAAAGAATCTTCAGTTCTTAGAGTATGAGCTAAAAGAAGTCTCTTAGTTTAGTCTGAAGCTAGCAAACTTTCATTTGATTTCTTATAATCCCCAGCAGCCCATGGCTAAGTGAAGGTAAGGACTATAATGACTTATTCACACTGCATTATCATCACCTCGAGTAATTTGCCTAGAACATCCACCAGAGATTCGACACTTGGTGAAACGATGAAACTTTATGATTTTAATAAATTTAGTTATCTAAACCTTCCTGGAGAATATGTTGTCTGTTAGCCAAATAATATCAAACAATTTTCTCTTCACATTGGTTGAATTAAAGCACACACTCAATGAATTCCTTATAGCACAGAAGAAATACTGTGCCTGAGTCTTACCAAGGCCAACCCCTGGATATGACCTGGCTTCTAACACCTATTTGTTTGGTTTCCAAAACAAAGTTGTGTCTTATAGCAAACCTTAAGGGGAGGAAAGAACTGAGTTGGGCCTGATTCCTGAACTCCAAATCACAGCAAAGCAGAAATTTTGTTTGAGGGGCACAAGTGAAAGAAATCTTTCCTGACAATTCCTCTGAGCTTGTAGTTCTGAACCATGGTGCTATTTTATTTAAGACTTCTCACTAGGCAGTCTGTTTTGTTATGAAATGTGAGAGAAAAATAGAATCTCAGAACCCCAGATTCACTATGCCAGAGGGAAGTTAAGCCTGGGAACTGAGTCACACAAAAAATGGCCTTCCTTTTGTTCCCAAACAGATAGCCATAACTTCACATGCTTACTTTATGTTACATAAAATGTAGAGTTACAGAACATGAAACAAATGCATAATTGACCTTTTCCTCTATACCCTTATTTTCACATGTAAAATGTAGAGCCTCACAAGAGCGTAACCATTTGCCTCATTGCCTACCCACCCTCCTATTGTTTTTTTCTTCCCCTCCTGTTTATGTTTTTCCCTTTAAATATTGAAGTTCCCGAAACCATCTTTGGAAAAAGCACAGGTCACAGATCCTACTGTGACCTGTGTTTATTTTTCCTGGACCTGTTGTAAACCTTGGTAAAATAGACCTCTGATTCAGGGGTGTCCAATCTGTTGGCTTCCCAGGGCCACACTGGAAGAAGAAGAATTGTCTTGAGCCACACATAAGATACACTACCACTAACACTAGCTGACGAGAAAAAAAATCAGAAAAAAAATCTCATAATATTTTAAGAAAGATTATGAATTTGTGTTGGGTCACATTCATAGCCATCCTGGGACACATGCAACCCCTGGGCCGTGGGTTGGGCAAGCTCTAATCAATTGAGACCTGCTTCAGTCACTTTTTGGTTTACAAAAAATATGTTACAGAAAGTCATTAAAACTTTATTGTTGTTTATAATAACTTTGTTAAAGTAAAATATCAATTCAAATTAAAAATACTTCAGATTGATATATAATTTTTAGAATATTTATTTGGAATATATCCAAGATCTGAGAAAGTTAATAGGGACATTTTATTAAAATGGTTACCACTTGTGACTATGTAAATAAAAGTATTGACAATTCCATTCCAGTAGATTTTTTTAAGAATTCAAAAATGTATAAATAAATAAAAGCTCGATACCAGTTTGTATAGCATTGCTCTAGAGCGGAGAATGCTCTTGTCTTAGGTAGGAGGACATTATTATTACCAGGACTGAAATGTTTGTTGGAGTTTAAGGAGATCAATTAAACATCGCTGATTTTCTTCACCAAAGTTTGGAACAACTTAAGATACACAAACTAATAGTGAAGCATTTAATTCACATCTGCTGCTGATAGGCAGTGCTGTCCAATGGCAGAGGATTCCTTTTTTCATATGTGAATGGCTCCTTTAAAGCTCGTACAGTTGAAGAAAAAAGTACACCTCCTTTACTGAACAGGACTGATGTGAACACATGGAGAGGCACCACACTTTAGTTGAGTTGAGATTTCTCTACATGGAATAAAACATTGAGAAAAGGAGAAGAAGGAGGAAAAAAAAAAACTCTTCCCATATGCAAAGAACATAAAATATTTTGGGGAGAAAAATTAAACTACTTAAAACTGGAAAGCTAATTTAAATGTGTGGAGAGTTTTTTTCCAGTTGCTATAAATTTGTTTTAGAATTGTTTTTTATTTATTGAAAAATTTGCTCATTGAAGTGTGTTGAACGAGACTCCGTCTCAACAACAACAAAAAGGTGGATACATGTCAAAAGGGCACAGGAGCCACTTGAAGGATTTATACTTGCTAAATCTGTGTCAATTATCAAAATAAACTGGTAGCAACATTAAAAAAAAAAAGAAAAGAAAAAAGAAAAACTTAAGCCAAATTAAATTTCAAAGAGTTTAATTGAGCAAAGAACTATTGCAAATTGGGCGAACTCCTGAGCTAGAGGCTCAGAGACTCCAGTGCAATGGCATTGTGGAAGAGCATTTATGGACAGAAAAAGGAAAGTGATGTATAAAAAAGTGAAAGTCAGGTACAGAAAGAACTCAATTGCTTATAGCTTGGCATTTGTCTTATTTGAACACAGCTTCAACAATTGGCCACATTTGATTGGCCAAAACCCAGTGATTGGCACAAGAGTAGACTGCCGTCTGTTTACAATTCGATTTAGGGTATAGTTCAAGATGTATAGAGAAACACTTAGGCTGAACTAGGGGGAGTGTATTTAGTTCAACCATTGTGGGGGACAGTGTGGAGATTCCTCAAGGATCTAGAACCAGAAATACCATTTGACCCAGCGATCACATTTCTAGATATATACCCAAAAGGTTATAAATCATTATACGATAAAGACACATGCACATGTATGTTTATTGCAGCACTATTTACAATAGCAAAGACTTGGAACCAACCCAAATGCCCACCAATGATAAACTGGATAAAGAAAATGTGGCACATATACACCATGGAATACTAGGAAGACACAAAAAAGAATGAGTTCATGTCCTTTGGACATGGATGAAGCTGGAAACCATCATTCTCAGCAAATTAACACAGGGACAGAAAACCAAACACTGAATATTTTTACTCATAAGTGAGAGTTAAACAATAAGAACACATGGACACGGGGAAGGGAACATCACACGCCAGGGCCTGTTAGGGGGTGGGGGGCAAGAGGAAGGAGACCATTAGGACAAATACCTAACACGTGTGGAGCTTAAAACCTAGATGATGGGTTGATAGGTGCAGCAAACCACCATGGCACATGGATACCTATGTAGCAACCTTGCATATGCACATGTATTCCAGAACTTAAAGCAGCATACAAGAAAAAGAAATATGGAAGGAGGTAGCTTTAGGCTAAACTTGATTTAACAAGTTTAACTACCTTGACTTTAAAAAATAAGTATTTACTCCTTGTCTATATAAAATTGCGTCACTTCTATAAGCGATGCTTCAGGAGACTGATTCATTTTTACACAGAAATGAGAAAACCTGAATGGCATAACAGTGGAATATACCATCAAATAGTTAAAAATTTTCCTTTTTATCAAGAGACCAGGACGAGGATCAATGTACCATGGTAATATGAATGCAGATTCCAGGTCCAGATAAGTATAAATATACCATACTGTGGTCTCTGGGAGTCTGTGACACTAAATTCAATGTTCTAGAGTCAAAGCCATCCCATATGAGGGCTGTGGAAGCCCAAGTATTAATACACCAACATGTGTCTGTCATTGGTTGAGTGCTCTTGGGGTAATCAGTTCTCTGGCGCTAGTTCCCTGCCTTGAGCAAAATCATAACTCTTTCCTCCAGAGAAATCCCTCAGACAGTTTGAAGTCAGGCACATGTGTGAACAGTGACAAAAGGGAAGGGAAATGTGTAGGGCACTGTGAGGTTACCTGTAAACATAAGAAGGGGATCCCAAGCCAGGCGTGGTGATGCACATCTGTAGTTCCAGCTACTCAGTGGGCTGAGGCAGGAGGGTCACTTGAGCCCAAGAGTTTGAGGCTATAGTGAGCTATGATTGCACCACTGCATTCTAGCCTGGATGATGAAGTGAGACCCTGGCTCTAAGAAAAATAAAAGTGAAAGAATGAGACCCCAAGAAGTGCAAGAAAATAAATAAACATTTTACAGCAGAGACTGTGAAGTCTGACAAATATAAAAATTAGAAATATTTTATCCAAGGTTACATAAAATGTAGTCGGCTTGAATAATTGAGAAAAAAATTATGCCCAAAATTGATTTTTGTTTTAGTCGTACTCCAAACCTTGTGAATCAGTTCTGAATGATGGCACACCAATTGTTTTGCATACCAGGATATTGAAGAAGTATCTTCTTTTCCCATTTGCCTTCATAAAGTAGATGCCATAGATAAATAGAAGACAGACAGACAGATAGATGATCGATAAATAGATAGATAGATAGATAGATAGATATAGTAAACAGACGATATATATATATATAATACACATCTTTTAAAACTGAAACACATCTTTGAAGACTTAAGGAATAAATGAAAAGATTTCATTTTTAAATATATTGATTAGGTATTGATATCTATATATCATCTGTTTACAATTCCATTTAGGCTATAATTCACAATGTTTGTGTATATATATAGAGAGAGAGTATACAACACACACAAATTCAATGCTCCTGCCACCCTATTATTTCTCCTCCTCTTCTCCAGATGGTGGAGCCTATACAGTGTAGTGTCTTATAGTAACATATCTCATGAAAAGGAAGGCGAGGGTTTTTAGTTTCTCTTTTTTTTTAATCTGCTTTGCTACAGGCTATGGAAGACTAACTCTGCACCATATAACACTTAGCTCAGTGAAATTATCATCATACTCTGACAACAGAAGGTAACTCTGTGGCTAGCCTTGCTTGAGTCTTAAAACACATATATCCTTCAAATGGTATGCATTTAGAGTAACTGCAATGCTATTGCTTCAGGCAAGTTACTTACAGACTTAAGACCAGACTAATTGGTCTTAGAATGGGCTGAACAAATTAACTTTTGTTTTAAATTAAAGCAACTTTACTTTAATTTCAATTGATCATAAGGCATGAAACATGAAGTTAAAAAAAGCTGAAGGGTATATGGCAGAAAAAATTTTTTACTGTTTCAGATTTGCTAGTAATTAAGACAGCTGTGTGGATAATGAAACATGCAGAAGTCAATTTTGCCTGCCACTAGGTATATTTAGGAAATTTTGGCCTGAATTTATAAAAAGTCATAATTTCACAAAATGAAATTTGAATGCTTTTTTTAATTTAAAGAAAATATCAAAATTTCCTGATTATACAATATTTTTTCATTGCCCAGAAGTTGAATGATATAGTAAGTTTTAAGAAAATAAAGTTGCTTAATATCTACCAAACCCAACAATTCCTATCTTGAATTTGGGATTTTATTCTGTATAAATATACTCAAAATTATATCTTTATTTTATACAAATGCATTCAAATTAAAAGGGAATCAATGATATATGTACTATTTTATAACTCTTTAAACTGCAAACACAGCCTGAGTATTTCTATATTTTAAAGAAGTCTCAAAACATGAATTTAAAGTTTGCATAATATTCCATATTATAGTCCAATTTAAATTGTTATTAATGTTTTATTACTTAAACCAATGTTCTATGTTTAGAACATCTTTATTCATAATTATATGATTATTATTTTTAATGCATTCTTATACATATATATACACACCTAAAGTCATATATATATGTGTATCATTCTATGTGTACATAATATATACAGTAAGTATTCACTTAACGTTGTCTACAGGTTCTTGGAAATTGTGATTTTAAGTGAATGACATAATAAAAACCGATTTTCTCTTTCTCATCAACATTATAACAAAAAGACTTTGAAGGAAACAACACTATTTGAGAACCTGCTATTTGGCATTTTGCTTAAAGTTACAGTTTCCAAGAACCTATTGATGACAGTATGGGCTTACTGTATATAATTATATATATATATGTATGTGTGTGTGTGTATATATGTACATATGTATAAATGTATATACACACATATATTCAAAGAATATGTATATATAAATTTCAAAGAATATGTATATGTATATATAAAGTTTATATGTATGTGTATATATTCAAAGAAAAATGACAGTCAACACAGTTAAACAGACAGGAATGACATTATTCAAGACTACTGTAATAGGGTTCAAGACTGTTGCAATAGGAGAAAGAAGCTGAACTCAACTCTGCTTATGCAAATGGTGGAAGGATTTTTTTTTTTTTTTAATTTATTTATTATTATTAAACTTCAAGTTGTAGGGTACATGTGCACAACGTGCAGGTTTGCTACATATGTATACTTGTGCCATGTTGGTGTGCTGCACCCATCAAATCGTCATTTACATCAGGTATAACTCCCAATGCAATCCCTCCCCCCCCCCCCCCATGATAGGCCCCGGTGTGTGATGTTCCCCTTCCCGAGTCCAAGTGATCTCATTGTTCAGTTCCCACCTACGAGTGAGAACATGCGGTGTTTGGTTTTCTGTTCTTGTGATAGTTTGCTAAGAATGATGGTTTCCAGCTGCATCCATGTCCCTACAAAGGACACAAACTCATCCTTTTTTATGGCTGCATAGTATTCCATGGTGTATATGTGCCACATTTTCTTAATCCAATCTGTCACTGATGGACATTTGGGTTGATTCCAAGTCTTTGCTATTGTGAATAGTGCTGCAATAAACATACGTGTGCATGTGTCCTTATAGCAGCATAATTTATAATCCTTTGGGTATATACCCAGTAATGGGATGGCTGGGTCATATGGTACATCTAGTTCTAGATCCTTGAGGAATCGCCATACTGTTTTCCATAATGGTTGAACTAGTTTACAATCCCACCAACAGTGTAAAAGTGTTCCTATTTCTCCACATCCTCTCCAGCACCTGTTGTTTCCTGACTTTTGAATGATCACCATTCTAACTGGTGTGAGATGGTATCTCATTGTGGTTTTGATTTGCATTTCTCTGATGGCCAGTGATGATGAGCATTTTTTCATGTGTCTGTTGGCTGTATGAATGTCTTCTTTTGAGAAATGTCTGTTCATATCCTTTGCCCACTTTTGGATGGGGTTGTTTGTTTTTTTCTTGTAAATTTGTTTGAGTTCTTTGTAGGTTCTGGATATTAGCCCTTTGTCAGATGAGTAGATTGCAAAAATTTTCTCCCATTCTGTAGGTTGCCTGCTCACTCTGATGGTAGTTTCTTTGGCTGTGCAGAAGCTCTTTAGTTTGATGAGATCCCATTTGTCAATTTTGGCTTTTGCTGCCGTTGCTTTTGGTGTTTTAGACATGAAGTCTTTGCCCATGCCTATGTCCTGAATGGTACTACCTAGGTTTTCCTCTAGGATTTTTATGGTATTAGGTCTAACATTTAAGTCTCTAATCCATCTTGAATTAATTTTCGTATAAGGAGTAAGGAAAGGATCCAGTTTCAGCTTTCTACTTATGGCTAGCCAGTTTTCCCAGCACCATTTATTAAATAGGGAATCCTTTCCCCATTTCTTGTTTCTCTCAGGTTTGTCAAAGATCAGATGGCTGTAGATGTGTGGTATTATTTCTGAGGACTCTGTTCTGTTCCATTGGTCTATATCTCTGTTTTGGTACCAGTACCATGCTGTTTTGGTTACTGTAGCCTTGTAGTATAGTTTGAAGTCAGGTAGCGTGATGCCTCCAGCTTTGTTCTTTTGACTTAGGATTGTCTTGGAGATGCGGGCTCTTTTTTGGTTCCATATGAACTTTAAAGCAGTTTTTTCCAATTCTGTGAAGAAGCTCATTGGTAGCTTGATGGGGATGGCATTGAATCTATAAATTACCTTGGGCAGTATGGCCATTTTCACGATATTGATTCTTCCTATCCATGAGCATGGTATGTTCTTCCATTTGTTTGTGTCCTCTTTGATTTCACTGAGCAGTGGTTTGTAGTTCTCCTTGAAGAGGTCCTTTACATCCCTTGGAAGTTGGATTCCTAGGTATTTTATTCTCTTTGAAGCAATTGTGAATGGAAGTTCATTCCTGATTTGGCTCTCTGTTTGACTGTCACTGGTGTATAAGAATGCTTGTGATTTTTGCACATTAATTTTGTATCCTGAGACTTTGCTGAAGTTGCTGATCAGCTTAAGGAGATTTTGGGCTGAGACAATGGGGTTTTCTAAATATACAATCATGTCATCTGCAAACAGGGACAATTTGACTTCTTCTTTTCCTAACTGAATCCCCTTGATTTCTTTCTCTTGCCTGATTGCCCTAGCCAGAACTTCCAACACTATGTTGAATAGGAGTGGTGAGAGAGGGCATCCCTGTCTTGTGCCAGTTTTCAAAGGGAATTTTTCCAGTTTTTGCCCATTCAGTATGATATTGGCTGTGGGTTTGTCATAAATAGCTCTTATTATTTTGAGGTACGTTCCATCAATACCGAATTTATTGAGCGTTTTTAGCATGAAGGGCTGTTGAATTTTGTCAAAAGCCTTTTCTGCATCTATTGAGATAATGATGTGGTTCTTGTCTTTGGTTCTATTTATATGCTGGATTATGTTTATTGATTTGCGAATGTTGAACCAGCCTTGCATCCCAGGGATGAAGCCCACTTGATCATGGTGGATAAGCTTTTTGATGTGCTGCTGAATCCGGTTTGCCAGTATTTTATTGAGGATTTTTGCATCGATGTTCATCAGGGATATTGGTCTAAAATTCTCTTTTTTTGTTGTGTCTCTGCCAGGCTTTGGTATCAGGATGATGTTGGCCTCATAAAATGAGTTAGGGAGGATTCCCTCTTTTTCTATTGATTGGAATAGTTTCAGAAGGAATGGTACCAGCTCCTCCTTGTACCTCTGGTAGAATTCAGCTGTGAGTCCATCTGGTCCTGGACTTTTTTTGCTTGGTAGGCTATTAATTATTGCCTCAATTTCAGAGCCTACTATTGGTCTATTCAGGGATTCAACTTCTTCCTGGTTTAGTCTTGGAAGAGTGTAAGTGTCCAGGAAATTATCCATTTCTTCTAGATTTTCCAGTTTATTTGCGTAGAGGTGTTTATAGTATTCTCTGATGGTAGTTTGTATTTCTGTGGGGTCGGTGGTGATATCCCCTTTATCATTTTTAATTACGTCGATTTGATTCTTCTCTCTTTTCTTCTTTATTAGTCTTGCTAGTGGTCTGTCAATTTTGTTGATCTTTTCAAAAAACCAACTCCTGGATTCATTGATTTTTTGGAGGGTTTTTTGTGTCTCTATCTCCTTCAGTTCTGCTCTGATCTTAGTTATTTCTTGCCTTCTGCTAGCTTTCGAATGTGTTTGCTCTTGCTTCTCTAGTTCTTTTAATTGCGATGTTAGAGTGTCAATTTTAGATCTTTGCTGCTTTCTCTTGTGGGCATTTAGTGCTATAAATTTCCCTCTACACACTGCTTTAAATGTGTCCCAGAGATTCTGGTATGTTGTATCTTTGTTCTCATTGGTTTCAAAGAACATCTTTATTTCTGCCTTCATTTCGTTATGTACCCAGTAGTCATTCAGGAGCAGGTTGTTCAGTTTCCATGTAGTTGAGCGGTTTTGATTGAGTTTCTTAGTCCTGAGTTCTAATTTGATTGCACTGTGGTCTGAGAGACAGTTTGTTATAATTTCTGTTCTTGTACATTTGCTGAGGAGTGCTTTACTTCCAATTACGTGGTCAATTTTGGAGTAAGTACGATGTGGTGCTGAGAAGAATGTATATTCTGTTGATTTGGGGTGGAGAGTTCTATAGATGTCTATTAGGTCTGCTTGCTGCAGAGATGAGTTCAATTCCTGGATATCCTTGTTAACTTTCTGTCTCGTTGATCTGTCTAATGTTGACAGTGGAGTGTTGAAGTCTCCCATTATTATTGTATGGGAGTCTAAGTCTCTTTGTAAGTCTCTAAGGACTTGCTTTATGAATCTGGGTGCTCCTGTATTGGGTGCATATATATTTAGGATAGTTAGCTCTTCCTGTTGAATTGATCCCTTTACCATTATGTAATGGCCTTCTTTGTCTCTTTTGATCTTTGATGGTTTAAAGTCTGTTTTATCAGAGACTAGTATTGCAACCCCCGCTTTTTTGTGTTCTCCATTTGCTTGGTAAATCTTCCTCCATCCCCTTATTTTGAGCCTATGTATGTCTCTGCGTGTGAGATGGGTCTCCTGAATACAGCAGACTGATGGGTCTTGACTCTTTATCCAGTTTGCCAGTCTGTGTCTTTTAATTGGAGCATTTAGTCCAGCAAATGGTGGAAGGATTTTTAAGGGCTATGGTGAGCTAACAGAAAAGTACTGGAGTACATTATGGAGAAAACTGGTCAATGTGATTTGACCATCTGCTTGTTAATTAGCACTTATCTAAGTTAGATTATTTCCCCTCCTCAAAGGCTTGAATATGGGGTCGCTATCTCCTTTCATGATTACACTTCTAAGACATGGCTTTCAAATCCTTAAGAAAGACATTCCTTGTTGTAAAACTGGCAAGAGTCTGGGAAAAGATTGACGTCTCAAAAAAACAAAGGTTTAAGGTACAATGGCAAGTTTTCTAAAGTAAATCCTGCAAGAAAAGAGAGGTCAGGGTGTTATAATCTGGAAGAAACAAGTTTAATTGAACCAAGGATAATATTAAGGCCATCTTAATTACGTACACACAAAACTATTGACAGATATGTCTGTATTTTATGTATATATCCTAATTGTCCTTGTATATTTATATATGTGCAGGTATATACATATATATTTTTGCTTTGCTTTGTTTCTTTTGTTTAGTTTTGTTTTGAGACAGGGTCTTGTTCTGTCAACCAGGCTGCAATGCAGTGATGTGGTCATAGCTCACTATACCCTCAACCTCCTTGGCTCAAGTGATTCTCCCACCTCAGTCTCCTTAGTACCTAGAAACACAGGTGCATGCCACCATGTCTGTCTAATTTTTTATTATTGTAGAGATAGGGTATTGCTATTTTGCCAGACTGGTCTTGAATTTCTGGCCTTAATTGATCCACCCATATTTTCCTCCCAAATTGCTGAGATTACATGCATAAGCCACCTTGCCCAGCTCTTATATATTTAATATTAAATATTTTCATGTATAGTGCCACCATCATCACTAGCCTACATTATTTTCTTCTATCCCAACCCTAACTTTGAGAATTGCAGTATTATAATATGGAATTTAATGTTAATATTATATATTTATTCTCTTATGCAAGAATTATTTATAAGATACATAATCTGCACTAATGTCATGTTTACAATACATAACTGCAGTATTTTGTATTGAACTACACAATTTAAATATTAAAAAATCTGTATCTAACAAGTAACTAATGGGTAGATTTTATGAACCCTTCTATTTCATTTTTTGTAAGATATCAAAGTCAACTATTTTCATGTAAACAAAACGCAAGTCTCATATGGGGAGCTAAACAAACACATGTTTTCATTAGATTACATAACAAATAACAGCCCTTAGTTTTTACAACTCTACTATAATACAAAAGTACAGATCAATTTTCAGGGGAGAAATATTGACAATGAATACAAAATTAATAGAAAAGCATTACATGACACTTATATAACTGAGTTGTTTAAATGAATTTACAGGGTTGGCATCCAGGAATTGCTATTCTTTATACTATAATTACATTTCTCATCAAAGAAAATGAAATTCCCAAGTACTTTGTATGAATTATTATAAATTCATGCTTCCAGGTTTATATCTCTGCCAGTGTTTTTGCCACTGTCCTGTCATGTGACCTCAGACAAGCTAATTAATCTTTCCTGTTTGTCTTAGCCCTTTCATCCATTAAATGTGCCCACAGGGTGAATTGTCAGGCGAGCACTTACTGTAGTTCCAGAAAAAGATCCAATTTCAAGCCAGAAGAATATGAGACAATAGTGCCCAATAATTTTGCTTTCAGGAGCACTTTTGTTCCTAACTTCTGTACTTCACATCAAACTGCAATGTGCAGTTGCCTCTGAGAATATCTGGGGAATGTAAATGTTAATTCCAATTCTTCAATGTTTGGGGATCACAACGTGAATAAAATAAAATTGAACTATAGTTGTGATATGGCTATAGTCATGGTGAAACAGGTTGTCATTAATGGGGAACATGGAGTAATAGAGGAAACATCATAGAAAGGAATACATAAACAAATTTAGGATGCAATTCCCATGATAAATGGTTATTATTTTCTACTCTAAAATGGAAGGAAAGGGAGCAAAACATGGTGTGTATGGAGAAATGAAACAGTGGCATGCATAGACTTACACTGTTATTTTTCTCTATATCCTTATTTAAGTCTATGAGGTGTGGCCACCAGATTTCAAATCATCTTACTGAGACAACTACATAGACAAATACGTGTTGCAGATTTGTGATGATGGATACATAGCCACTAGCCCTCTATGTCTATGAAACACTTGAAATTTGGTTAATCTGAATTGGGATGTGATGCAATATGAACACATCTTTGAAGACTTAAAAAGGAATCAATATGAAAGATTTCATTTTTAAAATATATTGATTAGGTATCGAAATGACGTTTAGGATATATTGAATTAAAATGTGTTATTAAACTTAAACGTACCTGCTTCTCTTGCTTTTGAATGTGGCTATTTGAAAATTTAAGGTGGTATCCATGTAACTCTCCTTTGGGTTCAGGGAGGGCATAGGAAGTTGCTGAAAATAAGCACATGATAAAGTGGAAATGTTGAGAGCCCTTTAGCACATCAATATGCATGCAACAGAACCAGCAATGTGTAGATGAGGCTGTCCCTTTTTCCCTTCAACTGTCATTGGTGAAGGTCATCCATAGACTGAAATATGGTGGCCAAGAAAAGGTTAGCTGTGATTTTCCTCCACCTAGTTTAAGTTTCTGGTAATTAAGTTTCTGTTACAATGATTTCAAGGGAAACATGTTAGAGAGATCATTAAGAGGTATGTCTGTCCAATATTTCACCTCTAGGCAGAATGCTGAAACCATTCAGGGCCTGGCACAGTGACTCATGACAGTAATCCCAACACTTTGGGAGGCCAAGATGGGTGGATCATTTGACGTCAGGAATTTGAGACCAGCCTAGCAAACATGATGAAACCCTACCTCTACTAAAAATACAAAAATTAGCCAGGGATGGTGGCATGCGCCTGCAGGCCCAGCTCCTCAGGAGGCTGAGGTGGGAGAATTGCTCCAACCCAGGAGGTGGAGGTTGCAGTGAGCCAGGATCACGCCACTGCACTCCACCCTGGGTGACAGAGTGGGACTCTGTCTCAAAAAGAAAAAAATAAATATGTTGCACTTAACAGGAGAAGTGAAGCCATGTAACATTTGACTTTGTAACAATAAGATTCTATCACTATCCCTAGGACATAACAGCCTCTGCATAAATGTATTTCAAATCGAAGAGTAGATCCAGTTCAATAAAAACACCTATATCCAATGAAATATACTCGCTGAACTCATGAAGGAGTCACTGACTGGTTTATTAGGCATAGTCTATCTTTTCTTGTTTTGTGATTGCAAAGTGAAAAACATTAGTGTCAAATTAGCCTAAACAAAATTGTAAAATCAAATGAAACCATACTAAAGCTACTAATAATGGCCAAACTTACTGAAAATTGATCAAGTGTGAAGGTCTCTCTCTCTCTCTCTGTCTTAATATTATTTCAGTCTTTACAACTTCTGAATCAAGTAGTTACTATTAAGATTCCCATTTCACACCTAAAGAAACTAATAGAGGTTATACAATGTGCCCAAGGTCATATAAGTGGAAAGTGGCAGAGCTGGGATTTAAATTCAATCAATATGGCTTCAGGAATAATGCAAGGATGAAATCCACACAGCACTTAATACATATAATCCTTCAATAAATATTATCTATTGTTACCATTAATGTAAATTAGACTGCAGTAAAAGGGATTAGCTACAGGTTTGTTAAGTTTTCATGTAATAAAATCAACCTGAAGTTAACCACTTTAGTTTTCCTGGAAATAAAAAAAGAAAAAAGAAAAAAAAAATTTGTGTTTTGCAAAAACATCTGTGTCAATGTTGTGTGATTTTTTTCACCTTCTTCTTAATGCATCTCTTTCTAGCTTTTATTTGAAAGATGATGAAACAGAAGACCAGAAGGGTTATTAATTTGGTTAAGCCATAAAGCTTATAGGTAGTTGGGCCACAATATAAATTTCAATCTGATTTCAAAATTCATTCATATAACCAATATTCTAGAGCCATATAAAAAATCTGCTTTAAAAGCTTTTTTTTTTTTTTGACATAGTCTCAATATAAGTGGAAAGTGGCAGAGCTGGGATTTAAATTTGTCACCCAGGCTAGAGTGCAGTGGTACGATCTGGACTCACTGCAGCCTCCACTTCTGGGGCTCAAGTGATCCTCCCACTTGGGCCTCCTGAATAGCTGGGACCACAGGTGCTTACCACCACGCCCAACTAATTTTTTTATTTTTTGTAGAGACATAGTTTTGCTATGTAGCCTAGGCTGGTCTCAAGCTATCCTCCTGCCTCAGCCTCCCAAAGTGCTGGGATTACAGGCATGAAACACCACACCCAGCTTAAAAAAGGATATTTAAAAATATATATAAATAAAATAATTTGAAAACTTAATGTACAATCAAGGTGAAAAGATAGTAGGCATTATACAGAGTTGAAAAAATTATAATCACCATTAATTAATTAAAACACTCATAACTATTGGAAGGTTAGTGGTATCCATAGCATTACGAAGTGTGGGTCATCCCAAGTGCCTAAATTGTGTTGTCATTAAATGTCAGAATTTCACGTAGTGTAATAAAGTCAAAAAATAAAAGTAAGACATATTTATAGCTTCAAACTTAAATTTCCAAAATTAACTAATATTCTTTAGTCTTTTTTCTCTTTTAAAATCTTTGTGTTGTAAATTATGCAGCATGTCTTAGAAAAAATACATCTAGAACAAATCAGTTTTAAAAAGAATCTTCATGTGTTTCTTCAAACCGCTCACTTAAAGTTAGTTAAAACAGCAAGCATACTTTTGTTTAGCCTTTCATTTTATAAGCTTAAGATGCCATTTCCTTCTGTCCTCTTTCGAAGAATCATTACCTTGAAAAATGAGTTTGGCACTTTTAATCATTCCACGATATCACTTATATTCAATTTTGAATGGCATTTTCCTTATGGAAAACTATTCTCTAGCAAATACTTTCTCAAAAAGTTTCTTCTAATTCTGCTTGTTGGAGGAATGATTTTAGATCAGTGCCTTTGTTTCTGATATGGAAACACATCAGAATCACCACTGGGAAAGCAGGTAACTGGAGGAACTAGGCACACCATGAAGGGATTGCCCATGCCACGGACACACACACCCACAAATGGAAAGGACTCAAGTATGAGAGGCTACCGCATGGCACTCTAGAGTAAAAATTCAAAGCCACAGGTCAAGGGAAGGATCTTGGGGTTCCTGGAAAGCATTTTCCAGGAACTGATTTTACTCTTGAGACAATCTTTGATATCATTGCTTATGTCATTTGCTACTAAATCTAATTACACAACATTGTCAAAAGTTGAAAAATATTTTTTCAACAGATACAGCAAGAAATGTCCCTTTAATATAAAGAAATTGGTATGGATAAACAATTTCACTATAAAATTTTCCAAATATGTGGCCAAAATTAAATATTTATAAAATCTTTAAGGTTAAATATTTATCATTTATTTTTGGTATTATTGGTTTTTAAAAAGTAATTTCATGACAGTGTTCATAAGTGAAATGTTTTTGAGCTGTAACACGTTGGTTTTTAAAAATTAAGAATGTGGATTTTTATTTTGAAACAATAATAGACTTTAGATTTAACTTACCAGCAAAATTGCAACTGTCAGTTTTACTATGATTTCTGCCTTTTACAAAAGTGTCTGTGGGTATTTTAGTGCCCTTGAAATGTGGAGCAATTTCATAATTGATTTCTTCTGACAGGGTTAATTAAAGTCTTTAACAGTTATTCCTTAATCTAGAAAACAAGACAAAATAGATGCTACAGAAGAGAGAAGAGAGACACCAAAATACTACATTGGATATGGTTTTCTAACATATATTTGTTTTTTCAAGAAGAAAGGGAATATTGGGTGGTGATAGCTGAGAAGGATCAGAATCTTGCAGTCACAGCAGAGTAGTGAAAGAATGTTGAGTTTAACCCGATATTCTTGATTTGGTCATAGATATGTGACTTTCAGAACTATCAGTTAGCATCTCAATAATTTCCCTTATGGTAACATACTAAAATGCTTATCTGAATTTGTAGGGTCTACACCCCTTTTGCACATTTTCCTACTTTCTTTAGGATCCTATACATTTCTCCATATATTCATATATATTTCAAGGAATTAAGTGATTCTGGGTTTTGTTAGCTTAAGGAGAATAAACAGCTTCTTATAACCACATAAATTAATCATGTCTACTACCTCTGGTCATAATTAGAAGTCCATTACTTTTTTATAAAATGGAGAAAGAAAACAAATAAAATATTAATTAAATGTGTCACTCATGCCCGTGACAATCAAAAACAATTTTTTACATCTTTCTGTGAAAGTTGCCAATGAATGATATGTAAATGCTTCATAAAACATAGATAACCTAGGAATAACCATGCTTGCATCTGATTTAGATGAATGACAAGTTTCCATATCAAAAAGAAGTAGAGATCTGTTTTATGCCTTTAAAATGGATATTATTTCAAGTCAAATTTTCCTTTTAAATTGTATGTACAATTTCCTTGTTATGCAATGAATATATGTTATGCTAGACCATTATAGAATAAAAACAATTGCAAACTTGTGTATTCAGGCTTGTACTTGGGCAAAAACAATCATTTCGGAGACATACTCTCCATTGTGGTAAAATGATTATCAGGAAAGCATACCAAATCCCTCCCACTCCCCTTTGACTCTCTCTTCCTCAGACACATGCAGGGTTATCCCCGCAGTGATGTTTTAATTTGGTGAGGAAAGATCCACTAGAGACACTGATAGATAATATTTCCATCCAGGCCTCTATCCTGCTCCCTTGCAAATAGGGAGTACCTGCTCCATGTTTATTAGAAGTATCCACTGGGTCTGAAGCAGCCCTGTAGTTAGGAGTCTTAAACAACTCAGTATTTTGAGAACACTAGTATGCATGGCCTCTTATATATGACTATATACCTTCAAAAGATGATTTTACCTGCTTTCTACCATCCACATATGCAGGAGTCCTTATCTCCTATTACTTTAGAGAGTTAATACCTTCTTTGCATGTATTTACCTATAATTTGTCTCTCTAGAATAAGTGTTTGTTTAACAAGCCTTCTAGTTCTCCTGCTTCCCTATACATTCCAGCGACAGAATATTTAAGGGTCAAATCTGTGACTTAAAGCCATTGTTTTTGTTATTTGAACAATAATAGTAATGCATGCAGTTGATTTAAACTCTGATCTCAATTTCAAATGCATATTCATCTTCTAAAAAGCAGGTGCAATTTTCCTTGAAACCTCCTTTTGCTTGAAAGAGATTCTTTCCATCACATTCAAAGTAAACAGTGTCTTGGGTTAAATCTCGATATTATACTTCATTCTTCAAGTCCTGACTCAGCCTTGGTATAATTCTGAGTGAATGAGGAATCAGAGGAGCACAGAGAGATTGTTGAGAATGAGACAAAGAAATCATTGTCAGCATCTTGTTAAAAATATGAACTCATATACCAGCATTTTCAAAGGCACCTTGCCAATTCACTGGCAAATTCACACGACGAAACTAGGCTCCAGTTTTTTAAAGTTCTCAAAATTAACAAAAGACTTCTATTTTAATCTCAGTTTTGATGCCAACACATTATATGACCTTAGGTGAGTTGCTTCATATTCCTGAGAATCAATTCTTTATCTATAAAATGAGGGTTTTATTTTTCAGATTCTTCTGAGTTTTAAGTTTCCATGATGCTGTAGTCTCTGGAATATGCAAAAAAATAAAGTCTTATGAACAAACAAGGAGAAGCTTCTTGCCAATCATTTCAACTGTGTCGGCAAAAGAAGAAATTATCTTACCCTGCTTTAATATACAGATGAGGTTGTAGGGTTTGCTGTAATATGTATTTTAATGTGATGTTTCTGGTAGTCTAAATATTATTTAAAATGAAGTTTATGCCATAATGTTGTCTAAGGATGTTGTTACCATGGGGCTTTTATCAAACATCTTGTGTAACACTTAATGTAGGAAGAAATTTAAATGACTTTTCATAGTGATCAGTACAATCTAAAAAAATGTATATGCAATGGCAAATCTTAGCACTCAGTAAGGTGATTTATATTACACTATTTATCTAACAGTCCTTACGAACTGTATTTGTTGTTTCAACAAAACTTTGTTTACTACTTTAGGGAGTCATTTCTGGCCCCTAGATTTCCAGCAGAGTTTTGGTTTCCTCTCGTTGACACTTGGTATATTTCTAATCTGTATAGCATGTACATACCTATACAATTATGAAATAGTATCTGCTGTAGTATCACAGCCAGTGCAACATGCATGAATTTATGATTATTTAGTATACATTTAACACTAGTATAAAATATTCTGTAAATCTGTTACCCTTTCTAGAAAACCATATTTTAAATTTTGCACATTTTTTAGACATTACAGTACCTAAAGTAAGCAATTCTGTTAATATAAGCATTGTTTAAACAAGCTATATTTTAGAATTTGAGTTTGGTGGTTTGACTTTTTTGTTGTTGCTCCATTTATTTGCTACTGTGTTTATTTTTAACAGGAAAGTAACATACACAGTTTTAACAAGGGACTTCTCCCCACGCAGCCCTGTACTCTGCTGTGTTAGTTGTGGATGGTCAGCTGCAGCAATCCTAGACCACACTCCTTCCATGTTGCATATTTTTGCATCTTGCCCATGATAGTCCCCTCTATCTTAAATGCCTTCTACTATCAAGCCTAAATGGAAAACTATTACTCAGCTTTGAAAACTAATCTCTTTTTGGTTTGTTTTTGCGGAGACAGTGTCTTGCTCTGTTGCCCAGGCTGAAGTCCATTGATAGCTCACTGCAGCCTCGAATACCTGGGATTAAACTATCCTCTTGCTTCAGCCTTCCAAGTAGCTGGAACTATAGGAGCACACACCACTATGCCCAGCTAATTTTCTTATTTTTTGTAAAGACAGGGTTTCACTTTGTTGCCCAGGCTGGTCTCAAGCTCCTCCAGCC
The DNA here is from genome assembly GCF_047675955.1 of Chlorocebus sabaeus. NCBI lineage: Eukaryota > Metazoa > Chordata > Mammalia > Primates > Cercopithecidae > Chlorocebus > Chlorocebus sabaeus. The sequence continues at coordinate 118,503,534 of NC_132911.1, forward strand.
TTGACCTCTCAAGGCACTGAGATTGCAGCTGTGAGCCACCATACGCAGCTTAAAACTAATCTTAAATCTAGCTTTCTTAGTCAAATACTGAAAACAATCTAGTTTCTGAATACTGCAATAATGTATTATGTGGTTGTAAAGAATTAAAAGCAGCTACATCTGTACATAATCATACAGGAAGATCTGCAGATTATTCTGTAAAGAGCATATTATGATAAACTTTTTGTAAAAAATGTACATATCAACATTTTTGCACATAGAATATTGAAGAAAGTACTATTAATACTTGGATTTGGGGTAGGATGAAGACATTTATTTTCATATATATTTTCATATATTTTAATATTTTACTCTATTAATATATCATTTTCAATTAATAATGGTTTATTAAAAAATCCTTCAGAGAGTCATTTTTTGCCCACTCAAGTAAAACCAATTATTACTTTCTTGTGTTCTAAGATGTTAATATTCAGGTACTTTATGCCTGGTTCTCCAATAAGAATTTCAAAAATCATTATACCACCTGGCATATTTTTAGGGGAACATCTAAATTTTCTCATTGGAAATTCAAAAGCATATAAAGAATGCAATTTTTAGCATATGTAAAATATTTCAAAAACTCTTTTAAATATGTTCAGTGAGTATATATAAATATGTTCAATAAAATCTAAATATTATGACAATGCTTCACTTGTGTCTTGTGAAATCTGAGTAAGATTATATTTAACAGTTCCAACTTATACATTGCTTTAACATTTTCAATTTCATGCAGAATGCATATGACATAATAAATGTTCTTTATAGGTTGTGCTATCATACTTCTTTGCAGTGAAAATTGACATTTAATTCATTTTAAATTTTCTGTTACAATGAAGATTTAATTGTCGGAAATTTTCTTTTGGACTCAGTTGTCATTATGGTTGTTAATGGTTCCAATTTTAGTATATGTACTGTGGAACTGAGCGCAATAGTTATTAATGGAATTGATCACAACAATATTAGTATTATTACAACTTGATAAATAGTAATCAAACACAAAACAATATTTTTTCCTAAATGATTCATGTATCCATGGACTATTTATTACTACAAGGAGACAAGATTCATTATTAATTGTATCACAGTTTTTCATTTAATAGATGAAAAGGTTGAGGAAATTTGTTCACAAAAATACAAAGTAAAAGGCTGGATGCCATGGCTCACACTTGTAATCCCAGCACTTTGGGAGGCCAAGGCAGAAGGATTGTTTGAGTCTAGGAGTTCGAGACCAGCCTGGGCAGCATAATAAGACCTCATCTCTCCAAAAATTCAAAAATTAATTAGCCGGGCATGGAGGGCATGTGCCTAGCCCCTTGAGAGGCTGAGGTTGGAGAAGCGCCTGAGCCCAGGAGGTCGAGGCCACAGTGAGCTGTGATCTTGCCGATGTATACTCCAGCCTGGGTGACAGAGTGAGACACTCATCTTAAAATAAGTAAATCAGTCAATCAATCAATCAATATCAAGGAATATGAAGAGTTCTGATGTGACATCATCACTGAAGTGTGAACTCTTTCCAAGGGTGACAAAGAGAAATGGTTAGTTGATTGGACCTTCCTTCAATTTTTCTTGAAGGAAAAGAATTGAAGCCCCTCAGCTATTTTTTTCTTTTCTTTTCTCTTTTTTTTCTTTTATTTTCTTTTTTGAAGCGTGAATATGATATCTTTATTTTCTGAAAGGGGAAAGGTAAGAGTGGACCGTGTATTGTATTTGCTGGTCTCCCTAAAGAAAACAAGCCAGAAATACAAGAAGTTGATGAAAGTGGACATCTAAGGCGCCAGAGGCGGGTGAGAGTTCCAAGCCTCTCTGTATGTTTGGATTATTGAGTCATGTGAATGTGCACTGATCCCAAAACCAAAACACAGATTCCTAGGCCCCGTCAATCAGAAAGTCTGACACAGCTGCTCTGCAGTGAGGAGTTGGAGATTGTGTTCCCAAAAGGTGGTACCTATCTTCTTTTAAACGATTTTGTTGCCCAGTCATTACAGCCATGTGCTCAGTTTCCTCAAAGGAAACCAAACATTGTATGTTAAAACTTAACAATAATGATCAATTGTATCAAATACTCTTTTACTTAAAGGCCATTTGTTTAGATATTTAAGAGAAGTTTGTAAAACTGATATTATTATAAATTAAAACATTTTATATACAATATTTTTCAGGTTACAATGATGTGTTTCAAGTGTAATGTTGTAAAAGTATTGTAGCTTTGAATTTAACTCAATGTAGGAAAAAATATTGACCATATAAATAATTGAAAAGGTCTGTGATGGTTAATGTTAGGTGTCAACTTAGACTGCCTTTAGGAATACTCTGAAAACTGCTAAAGCATTACTTCTTGGAGTATCTGTAAAGGAGTTTCAAGAGGAGACTGGCACGTGAGTCCATTGACTGTGTGACGAAGATCTGCTCTCAACATGGGCAGGCATCATCCAATTAGCTAGGGGTGGAATAGAACAAAAAGGCAGAGAAAGATGAATTCTCTTTCTCTCTCCTGGAGCTGGGGCACCTTTTTTCTCTTGTCCTTGGACATCAGAACTCCAAGTTCTCTGGCCTTTGGATCCAGGACTTACATCAGATGCTCTCTGGGTTCTCAGGCCGTAGATCTTGGACAGAGAATTACAATATTGGATTCCCTGGTTTTGAGGCTTTTGGATGTGAGCTGAAGCATGCTACCAGCATCCCAGGGTCTCCAGCTTGCAGGCACCCCGTTGTGGGACTTCTTAGGTTCTGTAATCGTAAGAGCTAATTCCCCTAATAAGCCCTCCCTTTGTCTATCTGCCTATCTTTCTATTTATCTATCTATCCACCCATCCGTCCTATTAGTTTTGTCTTTCTGGAGAAAGATAACTAATATAAGGTTCATAATCACTAAAAAACTAACGCAATGAATTAGACATATTTTGTCAGAATAAAAAAAAAGGAAGGCAGAAAAGTCTTCTTCAAATAAGTGAAATAATATGGATTCCTATAACAATCATAGCATTACTGAACAATGCAATAGTAAGGCTTAGTTAATTCCATTTCTTCATGTAGCATGCCAAAAAGATTCTATGTTAATTCTCTAAATATGATAATATTTATCCTTTTATGGTGCTTTGCAATGTTCTATGTAAAACAGGACTCAACTCATTGGCAACCATGGATTATTTATGAATAAAACAGGATTTTCTATTGAGTAGTTTCACAGCATAAATACGAGTAAGAAAGCCAGTCTATGTATAATCATTTCAACAGTCACATTAGTTGAGATAATTATGAGCCATTTCCAATGTAAGCACAAATTTGATTATAAAGTATCCAGAGATGCAACTTCTGAAATGGCATAATAAGGACTTTCAAAAATCTACCCCTTGAGAAAAGCGATGAGAACCCAGGCACATGCTGTCAAATCCAACTTTCTCTGAACTCTGAAAATTAACTAAAGGTCTGCAGAAACCTACAGTTATTTATTCAAGAAGATAGCAAAATCTCTGTAAGAAGAGTAAGTCTCATATTATCTTGTGCTGATCACAACTCACTACCCCAGTTCCATGGTAGCCTTCAAGGCCAAGAGTTTCACCACTACAATAGCCAGGAAACTAGCAGCCTTGTAGCCATTGGAAAAGACTGGCATGATGGATTTGGAGTTCTCCAAACGTCTCATCCCCAGAGAACTTTGACTATTTGACCTGGTAGCTTGCTAAAAGTTTCAGTCGCAGAGTCTGTCTCTGTTTAATCCAAGTCAGAGCTTACTCTACGAAAACAGCCTTAGCCACAGGGGATTTGTCAGAAATAATCAATGACAGTTGCTTAAGATCACAACTGAGGTGGCATTATCAGTTGGGTTTAACAAAACACTAAACAAAAACCTTAAGAGAAAAATTGAGGAATGTGGCCGGGTGCGGTGGCTCACGCCTATAATCCCAGCACTTCAGGAGCTTGCGGTGAGCCGAGACCGCGGAGCTAGACTCTTATCTCAAAAAAAAAAAAAAAAAAAAAAAAAAGAAAAGAAAAGAAAAATGAGGAATGTGATGTTCACAGGGGCCTTTGAAAAGCTCAGCAATAAATCTTGAAACGTAGAACCACACACTTTTATGCAAGAAAGACCCGAGAAGGCCCAAAGCTCTGACCTCTCAGATCTTTAGGTTCTGTGCAAGTAGGAAATGAAGCTTAGGCTGAGTAAGCAGAGAATTCCATGGCCATATGTGGCAGGCAATTTAGGCTTCACAGGATTAGTCTAGGAAAGTCATTACACAACAAACAGGAGTAGCAGCAGCAACAACCACACACAGCAGCATCGACAAACCTTGGTGTGTGTGAAGAACTCTGGTTTCTATAGTTGCTAATATATATTATTTAAAATACATTTTTCATCAAAACACTAAGAGACATGTAAGAAACAGGAAAGTACGGGCTCTACATAGGAAATAAAGCCAGCAATAGAGATTGTAGCTGAGAAAGTCTTGATATTTGTATTACTATAAAAATACCTTAGCTATTAAAATTATGTTCAAAGACTAAAAGAAAATATGTCTAAATGATCAGAGAAAACTGTGATAGCAATTATTTTACCAAACAGCAAATATCAATAAAAATGTAAATTATCGTTTGTTTTAAAAGACCTAAAGAGAAATTCTGAAGTTAAAATTTACAATAATTGAAATGAAAATGTATTAGAGGGGCTCAACAACACATTACAAATCGCAGAAGAAATAAACAACAAACTCGAACGCAGGACACTTAAAACTTTCTAGTCTGAGAATCCAAAAGGGAAAAAAAGATATAAACAAAGCCTTATAAACACCACCAAGCATAGCAACATATGCATAGTTTCCAAGAAAAAAGAGGGGAAAGAGAGAAAGGGCAGGAGGAATATTTGAATAAATAAAAATCAAAACCCACCATGTCATATTAAAAACATTAACCTGCACAACCATGAAGCTTAAAAATTCGAAGAAGAAAAGCTAAGAGATTCAGCCCTAGAGACATTTATTTTCAGCATTCCTTGGACAGCGGATGATCATACCCAGACACATTATTTTTAAACTATCTAAAGACAAAAGAAAAATATTGCAATAAAAATAGAGAAGCAATTTAATGTAATATCTGCCAAATTTATCTATGGTGTCACAAATGACAGGATTTTCTCCTTTTAAAAGGTTGAATAGTATTTTATGTGTATATATGTTAAATTATCTTTATTCCTTCATCTATTGATGGACACTTACATTGATTTCATATCTTGGCTATTGTGAATAATATTGCAATAAACGTGGGAGTACGGATATCTCTTTGACATACTGATTTCACTTCCTTTGAATATATACCTAGTAGTAGCATTGCTGGATTATATGTTTGTTCTATTTTCAAATTTTAGAGGAATTTCCATGCTGTTCTCCGTAATGGCTGTACTGATTTACATTCCCATCAAAAATATCCAGGCAGCAGTTTCCAAGGGTTCACTTTTGTATTATCCACTCCAATGCTTATTATCTTTTGTTTTTTTCACAATAGCCATTGTGACACGTGTCAGATACCACGTGGTCTCACTCTTCTCAATTCTAAAGAATTGATTTCACCAAACTAAGAATAGAATGGTGGTTACCTAGGGTTGATGCAGTTGGGGCGTGGGTTTCGGTTATGTTAGCCACAAAACACAAATATTTCAGTTAGAGAGAGGGAATAAATTCAAGAAATCTATTGTATAATATGGTGACTATAGCTAATAACAATATTTTGTATTTTTGAAAAATATTAAAAGAACAGATGTTAAGTGTTTTCATCACAAAAGTGATAGCTATGTGGGGTAATGCATATGTTAATTAGCTACATTTAGTCATTCTATATTGTATGTATAATTCAAAATATCATGTTGTAGATAATAAATATATGCAATTTTATCTGCCAATACTAAATAATAAAATTAGAGAGGCAAGGCATCCTCAATATCTTTGACAACTAACTTAATCGGAACCAATGTGGGTTAAAAGACAGTGGGATGTTGTATTCAAAGTGATGAAAGAAAAAGAATGTATCCCAGAATTGTGTCTTTGGCCAAACTGTCCTTCAAAAACAAAGGAACAGTTGAGACCCTGAGATAAATTGAAACAGAGAGAATTTATTGCTATCAGATATGCCATAGAAGAAATAATAGAGTAAGGCTTTCAGGTTTAAAAGAAGGGACACTTACAGTGTAATCTGAATAAACTTAAAGAATAAAAATTATTATTGAATCATTAGATTATTATCACTAAAAACTATTTTTTATTTGTAACTCATCTCCTGATTTTAAAAAACTGCATAAAGTGATATTTACAAAACTGAATTAATGTACTTATTACCTATAATTATGTAATTTGTTTGACAACACTAGTACAAGGAGGAAAGAGATGCAAAGCTGTATTTTAGCAAGGTTTTTGTATATTATTTAAATTAAGTTGGCATTAATCCAAAGTCTATTGTTTTAAATTAAATGTAATTATAATCCCCAAGACAACTTTAAAGAAAGTATTTCAAATTATATAGCAAAATATGTAACAAGCAAATTAAAGTGTTGTGCTGTAAAATACTTAATACAAATAATCAGTAATGAAATAATACAGGATCAGAAAAGACATAAGATACATAAAAATGGCAAAATGGCAGGCATACATTCTATATGATCAGTCCATACATAAGTGTAAAAGTATCAAGAGACAAATAAAAAAAGAGATTAGTAGTATAGAAAGTAAAAACATAAACAATTTTGAGTCAAAGTAACAAATAAGTTTAAAGCAAAAATGTTGGAAAATATATACCATGCAAACAGCACCCAGAAGACAGCTGGAATGGCTGTATTAATTTCAGGCAAAATAGACTTTAACAAAAATTGTTACTAGAGACAAAGAATAACGGATTATAATAATAAAGGTGTCAATAAATCAATTATAATCATATATGGATTCAGGTTACCTTATTTAAGGCCAAGTTATCTTGTTTCTAACACTATTATCTGCCCATATCAGTAATGTTTAAAAGCTTTATCATGAATTTTGGTGCAAAAGGCGTTCTAATTATGCATTTCTTTGACTTTTCTACTCTTAAAAATTATTTTCCAACTAAGGCATGTGCCATAATAAGATTCTAGATTAGTAGGAGGAAGGTTTTTTTTTTTGGAAAGATGGAGAGGGGTGATTTTAATAAAGAAGTTTGGAAAGAAAAACTGCATGACATGCCAACCATAGATAAGATGTCAGTAATCAATTTTGTTAGATCGAATCATATATAATTGCCATTTTTGGATACAAGATATTTAAATATGTACAGTTTCACTGGTTCAATATTAATAAGAAAGAGTTTGCATAGAGAGAAATAATATTCCTGGAGAAAATTTGTATATCCCTAGGAATATATAGCCACATCAGTTTGATAATGATTTCTATATCATGTCACACTTAACCTCATGGCATTTTAAGTACTTGTTCATGTCTTTTATCTAACTAGGCTCATGATCCTTTAAGTAATGAGCCATACCTCACCTATTTTTTAATCTCAAATACAAAGCATAATAACAACATTACAGATGTTACATGAATAATTAAATAAATACATGAAAATTTTGCATTCCCTTTATTTTTGTCATTCTACATTTATAAAATCTTTCCAGCAAGCTTTCCAACATCATCTTACATAATCTTTACTTAAGCTACACTGGCTTTCTTTCCTGTCCTCAAATGCACTAACATATTGCTCACCTCAACATTCCCACAAATGTTCTTTTATTCGTTCCTTGATTATTTTTGCCTTGACTAACTTCTATTAATAATTCAAATCATAATTCATATTTGAATTCTTCATCCAAAACACTTCCTCCAAAACACTTATCCTGATGCACTCCTCCAACATTAATAAGGTGTATTTCTCATGTGTTCTACATAGCATATGTACGTGTTATGTATCATATATATGTGTGTTATGTATCATATATATATTTAAGTAGTCCAAGAGAAGACAATTTATTTTCCCTTTATCAATCAAACCATGCAATCATATGTTTCACTGAAGGAAAAATAAACTCCTCAATGTATTATTGTGTTTTCTTAATGTAGCTATCATTAATGGATGTGCTGATATATATGCATGCATATATATATATATATATATCTTACAGTGATTTAGAAATAAAGTAGGAACACTGATAAAGTTATAATTTGCAAAGAATTTATTTTAAATATATACATGCTTATACATACAAACAAGTGATAGTTTAGAAGTTTAATATTAACTTCATACTAATATGAAGTAATAGCCATGTATTATTGATTCTTCTTTAGCATTTAATGTGCATTAACATTTTATAAATAGTAATGTCTCACTACATCTTCTTGTAGATGTCATTTGTGCATTAATTTGAACCACTGAGAAAAGAGAATTTATATGTCAAGGTTATAAGATGCTAAAATATGGCATTTAATTATCTTGTAGTTGAATAGAGAAGTTAAGAAAGAGCGTGATATGGAACTAATGGACCAGCAAGAATGCAAAGTACCTTTCAGCACTGAAGTAATTGGGCAGAACAGTGGAAGAGACCACAATAAATGATTACTTCATTAATTTTAAAATTAAAGGGCAAGATAAGGCGGCCACTATCATGGTGTTATTAAGGTAAAACAAGCTAATCAGCACATTCAAGTGTAAAGTTGTCAGCTAATCATGCAATAAGTACCAATTTCTGAATAGTACAAGAGAAAGCAATTTATTCTCACTTTATCAATCAAACCAGGCAATCATATGTTTCACTGCAGAAAAAAAAAAACTCCTTAATTTATTTTTATCTTTTCTTAATATGATTTACCTATCATGCATTGGTAGGCAAACTATCAGAAGATAGTAATTTTTATTTCATTCTCATAAGCATTAGAAAAATGACTTTTTTTTTTTCCGAATAACATTAAACGTGAAAACCTTTCACAATCACACTGACATACTGATTGCTGTCATGAACCATCGACTCATTTATATCCTTAACCCCCTTTTACCAAAAAGTTTTACTGGTAGAAATATTTAAAAAGTAATTTTATACAACACTGTATTAACATAGTCTATATGTAGAGTGCTAAGTCTGGAAATGAGAGAAAAATAATCAGCATAAAGGAATCATTTTTTTTTCCCAAAAACAGGGCTCAAAAATTTAACCCCTAAAACAGACCTAGAAAATTTATTGACAACAAGTATCTTAAATTAAGTGGCAAATAAGGAAAACAGCTCCGTAAAGGTAAAGGCTCTAGGATTACATTGGAGGCCTATATTTGTGTTCAGTTTATCTAACTAGTGAGGGAAAAAAACAACATTTAATTAATACTAATGACCATGTCTGTGAAATGCTTGTGTGTAAAAGCAAAATTGATAGGTAGACTGATAAACAGGTTAATAGGTAGGTATAATTCTGTTACTGAGGATGATAAGATATCAAGGGCTAGATGTTCCCTCTCACCATAAAAAACTGAAAAACTGGGCAGAGATATAAAACATTTTTCAAACATTGAATAAAATATATCACAGAATTGTGATCCCTGAGAAAAGAGAAATGAATAAGGTGAGCCATACAATTTTCTAGCTTTCTCCCTGAATTCAATTTCTCAAATGTGTAAGAAAAGAGGGATAACCAAACAAGGCATAGTGTTTGTGATGAATAAACTAGGCTAAGGCAGATAGAAATTATGTGACTGTGTTAGAAGGGAGGCAGTATGCAATAAAAGAACTCTAGAAGACCCCTTAAAACTTTGTTGATTACTAAGAAGTATATCCACAGGGTGAAACACTATGAGTCTGAGCAGGTGGAATCAGAGAAGTGGGAGCTGAATTTATCCCAGTGCAATAGTAGGTCTGGGAACTGTTTGAATTTCTGTCATTTAAGGTAGACAGTTCTCAATGATTACTTGGGATATTCAACAGAGACCTCAGAAAGGCCACACTTAATATTTGGAATCAACTATACTTATATTAAAGGACACCTTAACAGAGCTTAAAAGTAAGTCTCCAAGGATAAAATTGAACCAAAGTAAATTAACTGCTTGCCAAAATAAGCTTCAGTTCTCTTTAAAAGAAGATAACAAAACCTAGACACAATAATATAAAATTTAAAATATCTAAGATCCAGAAAGCAATAAAATGTAATGCATATACAGAAGAAAAATCAGTCAACAGAAAGAGACTCAGAAGTAACAGCCAGAGGTATTAAAACAGCTCTTATAACATGTGCCATTACTTTTTTAAATGAATGTAATTTGCAGAGAAATGGAAATATAAAATAGAGCCTGAAAGAACTTCTACAGATGAGAAATACAATATCTAAATGGCAAAATTAGCTGAACAGAAATATATTTTATATATTACTTATATAAAATAACAGATCAGTCAACTTGAACACAGCAGAAGAAATTAACTGAGGGAAGGCACAAAGAGGAAAGCACTGGGGAAAATAGTGTCTTAGTGACTGCATTAGTCCATTTTCATGCTGCTGTTAAAGGCATATCTGAAACTGGGTAATTTATACAGGAAAAATAATTTAATGGATTTACAGTTCCACATGGCTGAGGAGACCTCATAATCATGGCAGAAGGCAAGGAGGAGAAAGTCACATCTTACATGGATGGCAGCAGGAGAAGAGAGAGCTTGTGCGGGAAAACACCCCCTTATAGAGCCATCAGATCTTGTAAGACTGATTCACTATCATGAGAACAGCACAGGAAAGACCTGCCCCATGATTCAGTTACCTCCTACCAGGTCCCTCCCACAACATGTGGGAATTCAAGATGAGAATTGGGTGGGACACAGCCAAACCATATCATTGACTTATAAACACCTAGTATCTAGTGGTGTAATATACATGTATTGGAACTCCAGAAAACAGTGGAGGATAGTGGTGGAGAGTAAACCAAAAACATATTTGAAAGAAATGCTTGTTGAAAATTTCTAAATTTAAAGAAACTATAGACCTACAGATTCAATGTTATAAATTCTAATAAGAGTAATAAATAAAAAAACCATACCAATGCACATTGTAGTTAAAAATCCTAAAAAACAGAAATAAAGAGAAAAAGTTTAAAATAGCTGGAGATAAATGACACATAAAATACAAACGAGCACGGTCATTCAGACTTCTCATCAGAAACCATAAAACATAGAAAACAATCAAATGACATTTTTAATATACTGGAAAAAAATAACTGCTGACCTACAGCTCTATACCAAAACCAATACCTTTCATAAATAATGGCAAATAAAAGTTGTTTTTTAAATAGATTTAGGGAATATAAGTGCAGACTTTTAACATGTATACATTAGGTAGTGGTGAATCCCAGGCTTTTAGTGTACCTATCACCTTAAAAATATTTTCTTATAAAAATCTCAAAGAATTTTTTGCCGGCATATCACTTTAAACAAGAAATGTTTAAAAGAAGTTGTTAAGAAGATAAAATGCCAGATGGAAACGTAGATATAGTGTTCTGGAAGTAAATATTTTTTTCAAAAATGTATAATTATTTAAAGCCAACATATTAACAATATAGAATTCAAAGCACCCGTATATGTATACTGTATCGAAATAATAGCACAAAAAAGCAAGGGGAAATGGCAGGGTCCAGGTGTAAAGTTCTCTTATACTGTATTTGAAGGGGTATGAAAGTATTAAATGTAGAATGCAGTAAGTGAAAGATAAAATGTGTCTTTCTTAGGTCAATCACTAATCAATCAATCATGATGTATACTAAAAACAGTGAAAATAATTTGAAATTTTATAAAATAAACAATTTATTCAAAATAAGGCAGGAGAGCAGAAAGGAGAAGCAATGAACAGATGGAGCCTATAAAAATCATATAAATTGATAGGTTTACACCCAGACATACTGATAACAATATTATATTTAATAGTCTAAACACTGCAATTAAGCTACAGAGTTTTCTCATAGTTTTCTCTGTAAGAAATCAATTTAAAATATAAATATGCAGACAGGTTAAAAGTAAAGGAATGAGAAAGAAAGAGACTATGCAAACACTAATGATAAAGTTGAAGTGGCTATATTATCAGTGTAAATTGTTAAAATAAATACTGCTAATGATAGTGAAAAGTATATTGTACAAAGATTAAGTACTCAATTCAACAAGGCAAATAGTATAACAATCCTAAGTGTGTTTATACCCAGTAAAGGACTTGAAAATACATGACAGAAAAACTGACAAAACCAAGAAAAAATAGACAAATCTGTCGTTACTATTGGAAATTGCGACACTCTTGACTCATAATTTATAAACTTCAGTAGAATACATATCTTATTCAAGTACACTTGGGATGTTCACCAGGGCAGGTTATGTGCCAAGTCTTGAGCAATCCTGAACAAACTCAAAAATAGATTTAAATTACACAATGTATTTTCTGAGCACAATAGGAGTGAATTAGAAACCAATACTATATATATGTGTGTGTGTGTGTGTGTTTATATATATGTGTGTGTGTGTGTGTGTGTGTGTGTATAAATATCTGGGAAGAAGCACAAATACTTTTAAATTAAATATTCAATAAATGGTGCTGTGTTAACTGTCTATCCAAATGCAGAAGAATAAAAATAAACCCCTACATATTGCCACATACACAAATTAACTCAAGATGGACTAAAGACTTAAATGTAAGGCCGCAACCTATAAAAAATTCTAGGAAACACTCTTCTCTATATCAGCCTTGACAAAGAATTTATGAGTAAGTCCTCAAAAGAAATTACAACAACAAAAATTGGTAAGTGGAACCTAATTAAATTAAAGAGCTTCTGTACAGAGAGAGATACTATCAGTTAAGTAAATAGGCAACCTACGGAATGGGATAAAATATTGACAGACTATGCATTTGACAAAGGTCTATAATCCAGAATCTACAAGAAACTTAAATTTATAAGCAAAAAAAATCGACTCCTTTAAATAATGGGCAAAAAACGTGAACAGACACTTCTCAAAAGAAGACATGCAAGCAGACAACAAACACGTGAAAAAATGCTCAACATCACTAATCATCAGAGAAATGCAAATCAAAACCACAATAACATACCATGTCACACCAGTCAGAGTGACTTTAGTTAAAAAGTCAAAAATTAACAGATGCTGGTGAGGCTGTGGAGAAAAGCAGATGCTTAAACACTGTTAGTGGGAATGTAAATTAGTCTAGTCACTATGGAAAGCAGTTTGGAAATTTCTCAAAGAACTTAAAACAGAACTACCATTCAACCCAACCACCCCATTACTGGTATATACCCAAAGAAATACAAATCTTTCTTCCAAAAGAACACATGCACCTGTATGTTCATCGTAGAACTATTTAAATAGCAAAAACATGGAATCAACTCAGGTGCCCTTCAACAGTGGATTGAATTTTTAAAATGTGATACTTATACCCCATGGAATACTATGAAGCTATAAAAAGAATTAAATCCTGTCTTTCACAGCAACATGGGTGCCGCTGGAGACCATTATCTTAAGCAAACTAATGCAGTAATAGAAAATTGAATACAACATGTTCTCACTTACAAGTGGAAGGTAAACATTGGGTAAACATAAACAAAACATGGCAACAATAGACACTAGAGGCTACTAGAGGGGAGAAGGAAGGATGGGGGCAAAAGCTGAAAGGCTAACTATTGGATAGTATGTTCACTACCTGGGTGACAAGTTCAATCACACCCCAAACTTCAGCATCACACAATATATCTTTGTAGCAAACCTGCACGTGTATCATTTAATTCTAAAATAAAAATTGAAAAAGAAAAAAAATCAAATAACAAGGAGAATTTGGTAGAACTCTGGGAGTGTTTAAAAAGAGAGAAGTATTAATAGGATTTGGTGGATTAATGACAAGATGAGGGCAGGGGACAATTAACCTCTCTTTATCGTTTACTTTATTACTTAATGAAAGAATAAAAGTAAGACACTCTATCAATAGGTGTACCTTGTTTTTGTGCACTTTGCTTTATGACACTTTGCAACCCTGCCTCAAGCAAGTCTGTCAGTATCCTTTCTCCAACAGCTTCTTCTCACTTCATGTCATATTTTGGCAATTCTTGCAATATTTTAAACTTTTAATTATTATTATTAATATATTTCTTATGGTGATCTATGATCAGTGATCTGTGATGTTACTATTGTAAATATTTGAGGACACCTCAAACTGTGCTCATAAAAGATGGGCAACTTAATCCACGAATGTTGTCTGTATTTGGACATCTCCACAGATCAAATGTGCCCTTGTCTCTCTCCTTTTCCTTGGCCTCCCTATTCCCTGAGACAAAACAATATTTAAAATTAGTCCATTTAATAACCATACAATGACCTCTAAGTCTTCAAGTGAAAAGTGGAGTCACTTGTCTCTCACTTGAAAATCAAAAGCCAGAAATGATTAAGCTTAGTAAGGAAGATGTGTCAATTGCCAAGACAGGTTTAAAGTTAGGCTTCTTGTGCCAAACAACCATTTGTGAATGCCAAGGAAAAGACCTTGAAAAAAATTACAAGTGTTATTTCAGTGAGTATACAGATTATAATAAAGTGAAACAACCTCATAGCTGATGTGGGGAAAGTTGCAGTGATCTGGATAGAAGATCAAACCAGCCTTAAGCCCAAGCCTACTTCAGAGAAAAGCCCTAACTCTTCAATTCTATGATGACTGAGAGAGCTAAGAAATCTGCAGAAGAAAAGTTGAAGCTAGCCAAGGGTAGTTCATGAGATTTAAGGAAATCTCGTCTTCATAACAAAAGTGCAAGGTGAAGCAGCAAGCGTTGATGGAGAAGTTGCAGCAAGTTATCAAGAATTTCTAGCTAAAATCATTGATGATGGTGGCTACACTAAACAACAGATTTTTTTTTCTCTCTCTCTCTCTATATATATAATAGCCGTATATTGGAAGAAGATGCCAACCAAGACTTTCATACAGCTAAAGAAGAGAGATAAATGTCTGGCTTCAAAGCTTCAAAGGACAAGCTGACTTTCATGTTAGGGGCTGATGCAGCTGGTGACCTTAAGTTGAAGCCAACGTTCATTTATCATTCTGAAAATTCCAGGACCCTTAAGAATTAAGGTAAATCTGTCTTAGCTCTATAAAAGGAATAACGAAACCTGGATGACAGGAAATCTGTTTATAGCATGATGTATTCAATATTTGAAGCCCACTATTGAGACTTACTGCTCAAAAAACAACAACAAAAAGATTCTTTTAAAAAGGTTGATAATGCACTTGGTCACCCAAGAGCTCTGATAGAGGTACAAGGAGATTAAAGATTTGTATGCCTTCTAACACATCTATTCTTCAGTCCCTGGATCAAGAATTAATTTCAACTTTTAAATCTTGGTGTTTGAAAAATACATTTTGTAAGGTTAAAGCTGTCATAGATAGTGATTTCTCTGATTAATCTGGGCAAAATAGGTTGAAAACCTTTTGGAAAGTGTTCATAATTCTAGATTCCATTAAGAACATTCTGTGATTCATGGGAGAATGTCAAAATATCAGCATTAAAAGACATTTGGAAGATGTTGATTCCAACCCTCATGAATTCAACACTTCAGTGGGGGAGGGAACCGTAGATGTGGTAGGAAGAGCAAGAGAATTAGATTTAGAAGTGGAGCCTCAAGATATGATTGAATTACTGCCATTTCATGATAAAACTTTAACGGGCAAAGAGTTGCTTTGTGTTGATGAACAAAGAAAGTGGATTCTTGAGATGGAATTTACTTCCTGGGGAAGATGCTGTGAACATTGTTGAAATAACAACACAAAATTAGACTATTACATTGTCTTAGTTCACAAAAAACAGCAGCAAGGTTTTAGTAGATTGACTCCAATTTTGAAAGAAGTTCGTTTGGGAAAATACTACCACAGTATCACCTGCTATAGAAATCTTTCATAAAAGGAAATGTTCATAGATGCAGCGAACTGTATTCTTGTTTTGTTTTAAGAAATTGCCACAGCCACCGCAGCATTCAGCGTGACTACAGTGGTAAGTCAGCAGCTATCAACACTGAGACAAGAACCTTCACCAGCAAAAGGATGAAGACTTGCTAGAGGATCAGATTATAGCATTTTTCATCAATAAAGTATTTTTAAATTTAGGTATGTACATATTTCAGACATAATGCTACTGCAACACTTAATAAGCTATGGTATAGTGTAAACATAACTTTTACATGTACTGGGTAACAAAATTGTGTGACTCACTTCATATGATATTCACTTTATTGCAGTCTGAAAGCAAACTTGAAATATCTCTGAGGTATGCCTGTAAATATTTATTTGGAAGGAGGTACAATACAAGGGGGGAGCTCTTATTAATTGAGCAAGCTAAGCCTTGCAAATAAATAAATCAAATGAACTAATAGATGAATTATATAAGTATTTATGTGCAAGACATTATCTGGGCACTGTAGGGAATTTGAAAAAAAAAATGTCAAACATAATCCTACCTTAAAGCACATTTTATTAATAGATGAAATCTGCATAAATAATGGCAAAAATAAAGTGTTTCGTTCCATATAGAATATAGTTTTAAAACAAATCTGAATAAACAACTAGGAAGGAACTAATTTTCCCTGAACGGAACTGTGAAGAGTTTATACAGCAGGTAGTACTTGAACTGGTCTGGGAACAATAGCATAATGTGACAAGGAGCATGTTTGCTGTCCTGAGTAATAATGCCCCACATCCCAATATAGTATCTTCAGAGTTCAGAAGAAAAAAATATTTTGTAGTTCTCTCATTATCCTAATCACATTAAAATATGAAATAAATACTTAAAACTGACTATGCATACGGTAAAATAGGATACAATTACAATTTTCTGTAAATTTTTAAATATCTCTTTTTAACTTTAACGTTTTTCATTTAGATTGCAACTAGTATAGAATATCAAAATTAAATTCTGAGAAAATTCAAATTGACTGTTAAGAAATTTACTTAGAACACACTAGACATTTACTGTGCAATTTGTATTTGTGTATATCCTGGGTGTGGAAAATAAAATTCTGAAATTTTGATACAAGCAATGCCACCCCTTAAAGATTATACTTAAATTCCGAAGAGCAGACAGGAGAATGAAGATTTAGGTGATTAAATGAGAAGAAACAACAAGAGGGGGAGTACTGAGAAAGAAAATTTTAGAATGAACTCATAATTTTCTGTAGTTGGTCTTAAATACTTATTGGGGGAAAGAGAGAAGATGGGAAACAGGGTTGTGCGGTGTGTTGTCATCTGCTTCATAAGAAATTTGGATGGCAGATTTGGCAGTCTTTCCATAAGGAGCTATTAAAGTTTGTGTTTGTTTTGCTTTATTTTAGAACTAGGACAAGCCATGATCAGGAAAATTATCTGATTCAGAGAAACTAACCAGTTTAAGTAGGTATCATTCATGTCAAGAGTGAGAAGTAGAAAGTTTATTGTCACTTTCTTTTTATTCCTTTCATTTCCTTATCTTCTACAATCCTAAAGAGAACAAATTTCATTGTTTTCTCCTTTGTTCTTCACGTACAGGATACTTTTAGGGTGAAATCCTGGATATGTGATTCTGAAGGTAAAACATAAATGCAAATAAATAAGTACTTCTGTTAGATATTGACAAATTCCCCTCCGCGTTGGAATGAATGTTTTTTATTCCCACCAGCAATACCCAGGGATCACTTCGTCTCCACATTCTCCCCTTCAAAATGGATTTGTTGAGTGTAGAATTTTTGTTAAGTTTAGTGATAAAAACTTAACTACTTTTCTTTTGTAATTAAGAGCGTAGCTTAATATATTTTCATATGGAGAAGTTATTTTGCACCTTCATTTATGGGTCATCTTCTGTTCATTTTTCCAGAGGTTTTCATTTTTATCCTTTCAATTATATAATTTTATGTATAAATAATAAACAAAAGGAGGTTAGCCCTTTGCATGTAATATATGTTGCAAATATTTCTGAATTTGTATACCTTTAGATCTTGTTCAGTATTTTCCTGGGTATTACTGTTTGTATATTTTGCCATATTAACTCTAGTATCATATTTTCTAGCTCCAGAAAAACCTGAGAGTTAAATGAGGGAATATTAAATTTACAAATTAACACAAGAAAACTAACATCTTGATGTAGTGGCAGTCTAATAATAACAAGGACATATTTTACTTTTTGTCCAAGTATATTTGTACATATTTTATAAGTGTCTTATAATTTTTCTCAGTTTTAAATATTTCTTGTTTAATCCAACATGTTTTCTTTTTTAGTATTATGAATGAGATTTGATCTACTATTAAGTCTTCTAATAATCTATATTTATATATATAAAGGTTCCTGAATTTTGCATGTAGATTTGTATCCCAGTAAGTTGTTGAATTCTTTTAATACTTGAAATTTTTTTCAATGATTATTGTTTTATTTTCAATTGTTGCCATAAAAAATTACCACAAGCATTGTAGCTTTAAAAAAATGCACACGTCTTTGTTCACAGTTCTGTAATGTCAGATGTCAGATATTTAGGCATGGCATGGCTAGCCTCTCTGTTCAGGGTCTCAGCGGCTGAAATCAAGATGCTAGAAGAGCTCCTCTGATCTGAGGTTCAATTTCTTCATCCTTGATTATTCAGGTTGTTGGCAGAACCCAGTCCCTTGTGGTTGTACAGCTGAGATCCCCTTCTACTGGCTAGCTTTTAACTAGGTGCTTCTTTCAGCATTTACAGGACACTCATGTGTATTCTTACATGGTTGTCTCCAGGTGAGAAATTCTCACATGTCAAATCTCCCTCATGCTTCAAATCTCAGACTTTCTTTGCTTCTAATCTCCAGACATAGCTTTAGAGGCCTCATATGATTAGACCAAGCCCATTAAAATCGTCTTCTTAGTTTAAGGTCAGCTAATTTGATACCTTAATTAAATCAGCATAATCCTTTCCAGCAGTGCTTGGTGTTTAATTGAATAACTGGGAGAAGTTGTGTGTACAGCAGGGGTAAGGAATCTTGGTGGCTGTAGTGGATTGAATAACGGCCCCAAAAATGTATGTTCTGCAATCTCAGAATGGGACCTTATTTGGAATAAATATCTTCATCCACCAGAAGCCAGGAATGAGTCATGCACCCAATGCTTCTTCAGGGTCTGATGATGTTACATACAAACACCTTAAGCCTGTACTTCCAGCCTCCAGAACTATGAGGGAATATATTTATTTGGTTTTGGACCACAGGTTTATGGTCATTTGTAACAGCAGTCTTAGGAAGTGAATATAGGGGGCATTTTAGGATTCCGTGTATCACAGTTCTCTAGAATTTTCTAGGCTGGGAGACAATTCTCCATGGGTCTGTTGCATTTTTGCACATCCTGCAGAGCAAGGCATTTTTTTTTTTTTTTTTTTTTTCCCTGCGCTATATCTGCAGCATAAAACAGATGTAGTTACTGCTTCTTAGGAATCATTTGGTTCTCCAAGCTCAAGGATCCTCTTGTGATACAACTTCCTGTGTATGCAGATTTTCATCTGGGCTCAGTTGCATCGCTGATGTGGGTTTTATAGACAAGAAAGATTGGTGCAAGTAATCTGACACTCATGGTGCTTGCTGTGTCATGTGTTAATAAAGGTCTTTGTCTCTAACCCAGGAGTCTCATGTTTCCTATCAGTTTCCATAAAACAGTGGCAAGCTTACTTATTAGTTTGCAAGTAGTGGTAAAATCTGAGACCCTTTGTGATTTCTAAAAGTATATGCTATCACATCATCTGCAAATAGAGATAGTTTTATTATTTGTGTTCAGTCTGTGTTACTATTGTATCTAATTGTTACTAACACCTAAAATGCAATGTTAAATATCAGTGAAGACTGTGAGCATCTTTGCTTTATTCATAATTGGAGTGTAAATGCTTTCAATGTATTCCTATTAAGTATGATGCTGACTTTAGGAAATACACACACACACACACACACACACACACACACACACAGAATCATCCTAAGGAAGTATCCATTTATTCCTATTTAATCACGAATTGTATTCATCTTGGTCAAAGTTTTCTTCTGGGTCTATTGAGATAATCATGTGATATTTATCCTTGCTCCTGTTGAAATGGTGATTTATATTAATTGATTTCCTAGTCTTGAGTCATTCTTGCATTATTGGTATGAATCCATTTAGTCTTCGTATATCATTTTTTTATCTAGCATTTCAGTCTGTTTGTTAATGCTTTATTCAAAATAGATACATTAATATTAATAATCCATATTAGTTTGTAATACCTTTTTGTGCAATCATACAACATATCAAATTAGTTACAAACCAATCATTCCATTCCTTGGAACTAGCCTAAAACAATCTATGTCACATGGGGACTATGGGGATAATGTGCTCTGTAAGATTTAGTAAACTCCCTGTGAAACTCTTTGGACTTGGTTCTTTTTGAGGAGAATTTAAATAATTTTCTGTACATCTTCCATGAAAATTGGATGTATTTAAACTTTCTATTTCTATTGAGCTTAGTTTTAATAAATTCCATTTTTAAGGAACTTTATCTATTTCATCTACTTTTCTAATTTATTTGCATAGAAAACATCAAACTAGCATGATTTTAAATTTTTTTGTCACTGGTTATTACCCTTTTTCTTATCTTATATTTGTATATTTGTGTTTTCTCATTTTTTTCTGATTCCAATAACTAAGGTTTGTTCACTTTCTTAAACTTTTTAAGAACCATGGTATTGATCTATTGATTTTTTTCTATCAATTTCCTGTCTGTTTTTTTTCTTGCTATCTTCTGCTTTATTATCGTCTTACTTGCTCTTTAGTTGGTTGATAATTTTCTATATTTTTGAGTTGAAAATTTATATTACTATGACTTATTTATTAACTTTTTTTTTTTTTTTTTTTTTTTTGAGACAAAGTCTCTCTCTATGGCCCAGGCTGGAGTGCAGTGGCAGGATCTTAGCTTGCTGCAACCTCCGCTTCCT
The DNA here is from genome assembly GCF_047675955.1 of Chlorocebus sabaeus. Taxonomy (NCBI): domain Eukaryota; kingdom Metazoa; phylum Chordata; class Mammalia; order Primates; family Cercopithecidae; genus Chlorocebus; species Chlorocebus sabaeus. Next base: position 118,524,511 of record NC_132911.1, read on the forward strand.
GGGTTCAAGCAAGTCTCCTGCCTCAGCCTCCTGAATAGCTGGGACTACAGGCGCATGCCAACATGCCTCGCTAATTTTTGTATTTTTAGTAGAGATGGGGTTTCACCACATAGGCCAGGATGATCTTGAACTCCTGATCTCAGGTGATCCACCTGTCTTAGCCTCCCAAAGTGCTGGGATTACAAGCATGAGCCACCGTGTCCAGTTTGTTGTTCTTAATTGACATAGGAGTCTAAAGTAATGGGATTTTCTCCATCCACATTGTTAAATGTAGCTCATAGATTCTTATATGCGGTGTTTATATTATCATAATTTTAAAAAGCTCTTCAATTTCTGTGTGTTCTTCCATGAAGCAAAGTAATGTATAGTATAATTTTTGTTTTTTCTCTTCATTTCCAGATGGAAATTATGTTTAAAAAATTTTGGGCCAGGCGCAGTGGGTCATGCCTGTAATCCCAGCACTCTGGGAGGCCCAGGCGGGTGGATCACGAGGTCAGGAAATCGAGACCATCCTGGCTAACACAGTGAAACCCCGTCTCTACTAAAAAATATAAAAAATTAGCCGGGCGTGGTGGCGGGCACCTGTAGTCCCAGCTACTCGGGAGGCTGAGGCAGGAGAATGGCGTGAACCCGGGAGGCAGAGCTTGCAGTGAGTGTAGATCGCGCCACTGCACTCCAGCCTGGGCGACAGAGCGATACTCCGTCTCAAAAAAAAAAATTTGATGTGTAATTTTTTTGTTTTGCAGTCATGATTTTTGGCTGTAAACTTTCTACCTTACAGAACTTAATAATATTTTCTTTGTATCCTCATATATAGTCACTTTTAATGAATGTTCCATTAGTCCTTGATAAAATTTATATTTTATATTATTGGGATGTAGTGTTCAATTAAAAACTATAAGAATTATATGATTCTTTATGCTGCTTAGATCTTACATAGTGTTTTGTATTTTTGTACACATCATTCGTTTTTTACTGGTAGACTGAGCATTTGTACTGTATTGTACTGACTTGTCAGTATCTACTATTTTTAAATGTGTTTACTTCTTGCATCTTCTTCCTGTTGTTTGTATATGTGACAGATCCGTTATTTGCAACATAGATATTAAAAACTATTCTATTATAAATTATTAAGCATTATATAATTTTATTTGTATTAGTTGATGTCTTTTGGCCCAAATTCTATTTTATATATTGTCAGTATCAAAATCATGTTTTCTTACTCTCTATTTGCCTGGTATAACTTTGTCAAACCACTTATTTTGTAGCTATTTAAATTCCTGCTTTAGTTGCTTCTTGCGTGTAACATAGTGAGATATTAATCAATTTGTAATTTTAAAAAGTGTAATAGTTAATTCTATTCATGTATACTGATATCATGAATAGATTTCTTCTTAATGTTTTAATCCTCTTTATAATTACTATGTGTATTATGTTGTGTTTACTAGGTTTCTTTCCCTATTTGGTAGGTTTTGCTTATTGTTAATTTCTTTAGGAATTTAGAAAGATTTGTATTTTTTGTTCTAACATTACCTTTTCATTCATGCTCTTTACAGAGCTCATTTAAATATTTACTCTCTGGTTTGTCAGTTTTCAGTACTAAACTGTGACTCTGTTACAAGTTACTTCCACTACAGACAATTGACTGATTTTACTTTCCCCATATCTTCTTTGTTTTCTTCCACTTTTTGTTTCATTTATTGTACTTTGTCAGAACATGTAACATGTCCAATTCCATCAGGTATTAATTCTTATTTTTACTTTATGTATACAATTAACCATAATAAACATTTATCATAAGTCTTTTGGCCAAAATTTCTAAGGTTATGTGCTATTTGTATAAAGCTCAACCTCTAGTAGATTCCTTGGGCGGGGAGCTCATGTTATAGTTTTTTCTAAAATTTTATATATTAAAAACTGTTTTCCTATAGGTACGATACTTGAAGGACAGCTTGGTCGGATGTACAGTTTTTTCCCCTGCATTTTTTCACTTGACTTTCCTGAACATGCTGTTCTACTTTTGTCTTCCTTTGTATGTTGCTCTTGAAAAAAAAACCTAAGGCTAACCTAATTTTCTCACTTTTATATGTAATTTTATGCTTTTTTCTGAAGCCATGTTAAATTTTTCTTTGTCTTATACTTTAACGGCTTTATTGTGACATGTCTTGAAGTTGATCTTTTAGACTAGTATTCCAGGGAAATATATATACACACACACTCACACATAATATATATATACACATATATATTTTGTATATATGTATACATATATACATGCATGTATGTATGCATATATGTATGTATGCATGTATGTATGCATATATGCATGTATACTTGCATGTATATACATATACATATGCATGCATATGTATGTGTACAATATATGCATGTACATACATGCATGTATATATGTATACACATATGTATTATATATGTATACACATATACATATAATATGTATACACATATTATATATGTATATATGTGTATACATATATAATATGTATGTGTACATATACATATATAATATGTATGTGTACATATACATATATATTTCCCTGGAATGCATATTTATATACATAACCATCTTTATGCATATATACACACATGTATATATGTATACACAAAAATATATAAGAGATTATTCATATAATCTCTTATTTCTGGCCTACTCTTCTGGCCTAACATTTATTTGTTAGTTATGCCCATTGTTATTTATTTTTCTTCTTCAATTATTATAGTAAACTTCTTTTTCTGTCTGGCTTTCCCATCACTTTGCCTTTTTTTTACTTTTATCTTTATTTCAGTTTTATTTTGTATGTTGTTTTCCTACAATTATTTAATGCTTGCTACTAGATGTTCATTTAAGTCTGTTATTCTATTCTGCCTTGGGAAGTTTATAATTTATTCTTTATTTCTTATATGGTTTGGTATTTTAAGTTTCTTTTCTCTGTTTGGTTGTGATTTTTCCTGATTTTTTTTGTCTTTTTCCCCTATGTGTTTGAATTTATTATCTTATTTTTATATCTCCAAATGTTTCTCTGAGTATATTTCATTCAGTTTTGAGTGTTTAGTGACACTCAGTTTTCTTTTGATTCTTGGTTGTTATTTTTTTTGTGGGGAAGCTTCATCAGCTAAAACATTTTTATTTGAATTTTATGGACTTTCTTGTTCAATAAATTTGAATGATTTTAAGTTTTGTTCTATTTCTAGAAGTTTGTCGACACTGGTTGTAGTTCAAGTGCACCCTCTTCTGACAGTATAGTGAAGTACATAATGAAATATAATCATGATTGATTTGTGAGTGATGGGGGATATCTTGTTTCTTTCATCTCTGTAAGCATTTTAATTTTCCCTGTTACCTTGTTCTTCCTCTTCATTGCCATGTATGAATGCGGTATTACCACCTCCCTCTTTATATGGCTTTCCCTAGCAGCAATATCTCCTTGAGACTCACCGTTTTCCTACATACTCTTAAACCGGCATCTTGTGGTGAGTATTGTGAAGTATCAATTCCTAGAACTATGTCTGTGACAGTTGAACTCTTAAGTGTTGACTTGGTCCTAGTAGTAGCAGTTTTGTTTCTATTCTATATATATATCATCCACCTCCCTCTCCTCTTAAGCTCCTTTTCTCTTGATAGGTATGAATCTTGCTTGGTAAGAGCTCTGTTTTAGTTTGGTGTTTGTAATATTCTGTGCCTGTAGCCATGTTAAAAAGGAGGTTATATGTGTTTGTCTCCCGGTCACTGTCTTGCTCTTCTCTTTCCTCTCTCTCTCTGTCTCTCTCTCTCTCCTGCTTCATGTATCTCTATTTATTTCTCTTTCTTTCAGAAGATATATGGACAGAGTTTCTGGTTATCCTCTAGATTCACAAGTGTAAAAATATCAGATTATGATTTTATTTCTAACACCATTATTTATTAATAACTTAAAATAACTAAATGTACTTTAACTAAATATGCTGATTTGTGACATATATACTTAAACATATTTGAAATATGTTCATAATTTGTGAACAAATGTTCACAAATGTTTATAATTTTATATAGATTTACATTTTTCAAAATGTTTTCACACAAATTAAATTGTCTCAAAATTACATTTTATTAATAAGAAAACTATAATTAGTCAGTGGCTTGGCCCACTGCCAAAAATAGTGGAGAGAGACTTTAATTGAGCCTTTTAATGTTAGGCTAAGGTTCTATGAGTGTGGACAACTAACTGAACAAATAATTTTGTGAGTGAATACTAACATTTAAGATGCAAATTATAGCCTCATTAATAATGGCATCTACCCTAGTTTACCTTGGTAATGATGCTGTTTTTGACTTTCCAGTTGGCTCAGTATTCCTCTTACATTTGTTATGTATGTAAACAATATATAACAGAAATTTTTTTCTTATTAAGGGTTTGTTGGACAAATGCAAGTGACCTCAAATTCCTCTAGAAATAACATTTTATTACATTTTAATCAGTAACTAACATTGAGAAACATAAAATACCTACCATAACTTTGTAAACCATGAGTTACAATGATTTGCTTAGTTGAAAGAAGGAATTTAATTTGTCTCAAGTTCAAACAAACACGCTTGCCTGCCTGTATTTTTTTATTTATTCATTCCAAATATAACATTGAAAAGTGCCATCTCTTGTCACTTACTAGCCTTTGGGTCTATGTTTTTATGTTTAATTAATCGATGTGTGGCTTCTTTTCCTTTTGCAGATTAAAAATGAATTAAAATAAAATAATGACCTGCTTTTACTGCCAGACAAGATGCTAGATGTCCTCCTGTCTGCCAAATTTACAGTTTATAAGTAGCAGTATGCCTCTAATAAAAAGTTTCACAAAAACACAAAAGATGAAAATGTCAAAATACTTACTGTTTATCATAAGATCATTAGTTTTTCCCACGCCTAATCAAAGAGCACTTCACTTATGTTTCCATAATGGCAAACAAATGTTTTGACAATCAGTAAAGCCATGTAGGAAGTAATATCTTTCAAAAATCAAGCATTCAGTGATATAGAGGGGACAGTTTCTTGTCAAAACATGGTTCATCATGTAGTTGTCAAAGGGAGTCTAACATTAGTGCCCACTGTTTTGTCTGTGTTGAATGTAATTTTTAAAACTGTTAACTTGATAATTTTGCCTACTAAAATGATCTTCACTTACATATGAAATCTGTGGCTATGCATGACCTCGATAGAAAAGAAAGGGAAAATTACCCTTTTGTTATTTATTGGGCATGGGATGAATTCTGAAATGAATGTGGTTCAACCATTATTTTTATCTTGACAACTATCTGGACCATTGGTAAACTGGTTATGTAAAATACAACATTATTTCAAACAATTTAGTGATTAAAGACTGCATGCTAACTATCTGAATTGATGAACACAAAACTAAGGTTTCTGAACTAAAATGAAAAATCCATGTTCATTGTTTTGTCTCTCTGTTATTTATCAGTGTTATATAAATAGAATGTCTAAGAATTACTCTTTTTAGAGATGGGTATGTTAAAAAGTGAATTTGATCTTCAAACCCTACCTCACACCCAGGCAGGGCCGTGGCGGCAAAGCAGCACTGAGCTGTGGTAATGGAGCCTCATGGGTGTTTTCCCTTCTGAGAACCTTTCTCATTCCTCTGAATTACAACACCTGAAGGTAACACATGACTCTTGACTGGAGATTTAGAATCATTGCTGGTCCTTTGACTGTGAAACCCAAGGAGTCTTCCTCTTCTATGGCCTCAAAGATCTTCCACATTTGAGTGAGGTACAGAGCCATGTTCTACAGCAGAGCCAGACTGGGCCTCTTCTTTGTGCCTCTTTGAGGTCACCATGTAGCAGTTGGACTGACAGGCCAAAAACTACAAATGTGATCAAAATTGTAGATCAGGAAATCTTATTAAAAAGAAAAGAAGAAAGAAAAAGTTTTAAAATGCAGAAGGAAGAGAAGGCAGCCAGGAAGAAAGAAGAATAAGAAGCCACATGGCTAAGATGAAGATTCTTCCTAGCGAGATGCTCTTGACAGAAAGCGACAAATGTGCCAAGCTTGATGACATGGAAGACAAAGAACTGAGCAAAGGACAAGGCAAGAAGCTGAAGAAGCACAAGAAAAGTTCCCCAATGAGTATGTGCAGATGGTTCAAATCAGAAGCTTCAGGGAAAGAGACAAGGGATTGACTTTTTAAAGTAAGCCCTGGTGGGCTGATGTGTCTCTCTCTGCCTCAATAGGGACGACACCCTGACACTCTGACCATGTTTACAGTTGTCTTTGGGTCCAAAATCAAGAACTGTGTTCACGTAGGTTCATGTCATCATCACCTCTGAGACTAGTTAATAAGTCTATCAATAGCTGGACGTGCTGGTGTTCACCTACAGTCCCAGCTACGAGGGAGACTGAGGCAGGAGAATCCCTTTAGCCCAGGAGTTTGAGTCCAGCCTGGGGAATATAGAGGGATTATGCTTCAAAAATAAAGAATAATAATAATAAACTCTTCTAAATAGTAAAAAATGTGAATTTACTTATATTTGTAAATCTAATCACTTACAAGATTAAACATTTTTTTTTAATAAGAACGAGTTTGATTCCTACATATCCAGTTCCTAGAAAAGCTAATGGAAAGGTAACTTACCTTTGATTAGTGATACTTACCAGCATCTAAAATGCATCTAAAAACTATAGATGTATTTATCATCTACCTCTGGAAATTAGAATGTTGCCTTAGGAAAACATGGCCTTTGCTCTGCCACTATTGTAGCCTCAGTCCCAAGGACAGTGACTGGCACATGATGAAAACTCAAGAAATATTTGTTGCATTGAAAAGAATATCTGAAATTCAATACATTTTAGTGAGAGAATTAATATAAATTTATGTCATTAATGTAGAACTCTAACATTGCCTTGTGTGACCAAAATAGCTTTTTCAGAGATAGGTATTTGTCAAAAAAAAAAAAAGGAAATATTGGATGTAGACTTGACAAATGGCTACTGCAAGGAATATATTTTAAAACTGTTGAAATAAATCAAATTAATACCAATATACATACTAGTGTATAGACACACTGAAGCCATAAAGGCGTGGCTTTGTGAGACTACTGAAGTCCAGTAAATCAAGAAAATCTTTCAAGAGTTAATAATTCAAACATAATTCTGAAAAGAAAAGGATGCACAGTAAACTTCAAAGGAGAAAAGCATTTCTGACTTTTGAATTACCAATCAAAATACCATACAGTATTGAATAGGTAAAACAGAGATGATCTGATTATCATGTGACCAAGTAATAAAAATACATAAAAATTTTTTAAAAAGGCCGGGCGCAGTGGCTCAGGCCTGCAATCCCAGCACTTTGGGAGGCCAAGACGGGCGGATCACGAGGTCAGGAGATCGAGACCATCCTGGCTAACACGGTGAAACCCCGTCTCTACTAAAAAATACAAAAAATTAGCCGGGTGAGGTGGCGGGCGCCTGTAGTCCCGGCTACTCGGGAGGCTGAGGCAGGAGAATGGCGTAAATCCAGGAGGCGGAGCCTGCAGTGAGCTGCGATCTGGCCACTGCACCCCAGCCTGGGCGACAGAGCCAGAATCCGTCCCCAAAAAAAAAAAAAAAAAATTAAAAAAAAAAATACTGTAGTTGTTGTATCAAATGCAGAACAGCCCATGAGAACTGCGTGGCATTTGCAAAATAAATTAATTAATGAAATATATAAATAAATCAATAAATATGACAAGCAATAGGACTGTATAAAATCAGAATTTACATTAAAGTAGAATTTATTTATTTATGTATTTGTATATTTATTTATTGAGATGGAGTCTTACTCTGTCATCTCAGCTGGAGTGCAATGGCGTGATCTTGGCTCACTGCAACCTGCCCATCCTGGGTTCAAGTGATTCTCCTGCCTCAGCCTCCCGAGTAGCTGGGACTACAGGTGGGCACTACCATGCCCTGCTAATTTTTCTATTTTTAGTAGAGATGGGGTTTTGCAATGTTGGCAGGCTGATCTCGAACTCTTGACTTCAGGTGATGCGCCCACCTCAGTCTCCCAAAGTGCTGGGATTACAGGCGTGAGCCCCACACCCAGCTTAAAGTAGAATTTAAGAAATCAAAAGTACTTCAAAAATAGTCATTATACTTCTTCTAACAATTTAAACAAGTTCTTAAATACTTCTTAAGATTTTTAAATTTTCATAGTTTTCTGTAATTTGTCAAATAATTTCTCATTCCATATCTCACATAAATGACATAGAAGCTATAGTGACTGTCTATGAAAATTCAGCCATTGTGATAAGATCCTGGAATCCAGAAATAAGTGGCATTTTTTGCCTTTCAAGAAGTACACCTACAGGTAAATTAAGAAGTAAAATAGATTTTCATTTATTGTACAACCATACATTCTTACTCTAAATTCAGTGCATTTTGGAAAACGTACTTTCCTTTAGACATGAGACAGATAGGTAGATATTACTGTACAAGTTACTAAGAAAATGATACTGGATGAGCATTATTTGCCACAGCAGGGTGCATAATAGCAAATGAAAATCCAAAGCAATCTGAATAATCAAAACTTGTGAATTTGTTCACAAAATATGATGTATTATCACAAGGGAGTAGTATCTTGTGCAGTAAGAAAGCATTATGTCTAACTATTAGAAGTAGGGGCTCTGAAGTCAGAAAAACCTGGTGTTATAAGCAGCCTTCAAGATGGCCCACAATGGCCCTTACATCCTGATGTTCATGAGATTGTGTAATATCCTCCATGGTGGCTGGAAACATAGTCTTGCTTTTCATTAAGAGAATATGACAGAAGTGATGGGATGTCACTTTCAAGCTTGGTTATTTAAAGACAGTCGCTACTCTCTTGGGTGTGCTCTCTCACTTCCTCTTGGATTGCTCATTCCAAGGAAGGCCAGCTGCTCCATCCGGGAGCCCAGGAACAGATCTGTAGCCTGACAACATTGTGTGGATGAGCTTGGAAGCAGACCCTCATGCAGGTGAGTCTTGAGATTATGGCAGTCCTGACTGACAACTTGATTACACTCTTTTGAGATATCCTAAGCTAGAGCCACCCACCAAAGCCACCGCTAGATTCTTTAGCCACAGAAACTGAGAGATAATCAATGTTTGTTCTTTCCAGTCAGCGTTTTATAGGATTTGTTCAACAACAACAAAAAACAGGTGCACTTGACTTTAAATTATCATTCTTTGTCTTCCTGGCTGGATGTCCTTAGGTGTATTACTTAGCAGTTCTTTTATTTTCGATTTCTTGATCTGTAAAATATGGTTAAGTATAGTAATGCGTAAAATATGTATAAGTATGCATAAAACAAAATTATTGTAAAGTTTCATGACATGAGACATGTAAAGCACTTAAATTAGGGTGTTATTAACTTATAAACATGCAATTAAATATTTTATCCATTAAGTTATGCAATAATATTTACCAATATTTACATTGCCCAGAACATAGTAAATGATAAGAGAATTAAAATAATATGTACTTAATCAGATGGCACAAGATGTTAACAATAGTTAAATCTAAGTACAGGGAAGATGTATGCTCTCTGTACTGTTTTTCTTTTCAACACCTTGGTATAAACTTGAAAGGATTTCAAAATAAGTGGTTTTCAAGTATGTACAGTATAATCATTCCTTTAAAACAACACATTTTGTAGAAATAAACTGAAAACCTATATACAAAAATGTTTGTAATGTTTATCGCTGAGTGTAGTGATTATAAGATATAGGTAATTTAAATTTTTGTGTTTAAAATTGTGTACATTCATTACATACTGAATAGAAATATTAAAATGTCACTTTATTCTTAAACTAGTTTGTAACCTATGTTAGTTAATAAGGGAACAAAAATCAAGAAGGAAAAAACTAGAAAATCACATAAATATGTAATAACTGAGTAGACAGTGCAATATGGAATTTCAATTAGAATTTTGAATTTGGAAAGAATTCACTCAAAAAGCAAAGAAAGCTCTGTTTCAGGCATTCTTTTTAAAATGTTTTTTAAAGCATTTTAAATTTCATAACTTTTAGTTATGCTTCATTGTTATTATTTCATTTGTAAAAGGAAGTTATATTCAGCCAAAAAGTAGAATAGAAAACTAACTTAATCTCAACATTGCTTCCATATGCAGATAATATGCATGGAATGACAGACTAGAGTCTTTTTTTCTATGAGTATAATGCACTTTTTTCTTCGCAAAGACATGAGAACCCAAAACGCTCTTTGGATGTTGAAATCAAACATTAGTTTTGTTGCTTCATTCAGTTTGAACTGAAAACTTCTGTCAAAGCCATGTATGTTTATTTCCCCAGTGCATCTGCTTGGTCATTTATCAACCTCGATCTGTACTTACAGCTCTCATTTATTCTCTATGTTCAGGTCAGAAAAAGCAGTCTCATTTTAGATAAAAGCACCTGTTTTTCCTCTTCACTTTTATTCTAATTCAAAAATGTCTTTGTCTATTAACTCATACGACCACCAAAACTCAATAGTGAATGTTAAATAGACAAGTGAAAAGACATTTTAACTTACAAATATTACCTAATTTTAGAACATTATTTCGAAAACTATTTAAACATGGTACATTTCTGAAGTATGCTAAAAACTACTGTAATAAAAAAATCTAGGTATTTTCTTTGTTGGATTACTTGTGGGGTAATCACAGCTTTTATTTATATGTGTCTATTTACCTCAATGAACTGATTTTCTTATAATTTCACTGGAAGAGTATTTTACCTTATAATTTAGCAATTTTAGAAAATATTTCCAAGAGGATAAACCCAGAATACATATGTGGTATAACTAGATCAACATATTTTTGCTCCTTGTCTTCATCACCACTTCTCAAGAAGCCTAAGTTTTAATTGTCACTTTGGGATTTCAGTTTCAATGCTCAGTGAATGCATGATCCTTTGTATGTCTTCCTCGTCTCATTTTTCTGTCTTGAAGGCATAACCCTAGAACAACAGCATAGCATAATAATCAATAGTGAAGCACTTCAAAGTTGATATCCGAGATTCAAATCTCAAAAAGGTTTCTTAACTTCTTTGGGTCTCACTTTCTTGCCAAGACCAGCTCAGTCGTGGAGACCCTAAACCAGTGGCGCTAGAGGAATTAAAGACACACACACAGAAATACAGCATTTGGAGTGGGAAATCAGGGGTCTCACAGCCTTCAGAACTGACAGCCTCGGACAGAGATTTTCCCACATATTTATTGACAGCAAGCCAGCGATAAGCATTGTTTCTATAGGTCATAGATTAGCTAAAAGTATTCCTTACAGGAAATAAAGGGATGGGCCGAAACAAAGGGATGGGCTCTGGCTAGTTAACATGTCCTTAAGGCACAGATTGCTCATGCTATTGTTTGTCCTTTCAGAATGTCTTTAAGCAGTTTTCTGCCCTGGGTGGGCCAGGTGTTCCTTGCCCTCATTCTGGTAAACCCACAGTCTTCGGCGTGGGCATCATGGCCACCACGAACATGTCACAGTGCTGCAGAGATTTTGTTTATGGCCAGTTTTGGGGCCAGTTTATGGCCAGATTTGGGCGCCCGTTCCCAACAGTTTCTTACTTGTTAATTGGAAGGATAATAGTAAAATTTCGTAGAATTGTGAGATGCAAATGACTTAACATACGTAACCTGTTTAGAACATTGACTGATGTATATTAGTCCTGAAAGCATAAGCTATAATTTTATTGTTATTAATTATGGAACTGGACTTCTTCTACATGATTATGACCTTTTATTTCTAAGAGATTTTAATTAATTTCATTATCTATTGTTGCATAACAAACTATTAATAGCAGACTGGCCATTATATTCTTATGTCATCTAGTTCCTATTTTTATGACTTGCTACCTGTACACACTCATATTTCCCCGTCTGTTTAAAAAAAGAATTAACACCTCCACAATCCCTTCATTCATCACTCAATTTCTTCCCTCTCTCTGTCTCCCCATCACAACTAAACTTTTTGCAGAATGGTTGAAGAATGTCTAGCAACAATATTCCAGAATACTTAATGCTACAGATAGTCATTATACCCCTAAAAGGGGAGGAAGGGCAGGGCCTGGGGCACATTGTTGCACTCTGAGCTGAATACTTGTGATATTTTTATTACTTGGATCTTTTTCCTCTGATTGTTTCATTAAAGTTGCTTTATCTCACCACTAAATCTTAGGTACTTCCCTCTTCTCATTTATCTACAAGATGAAATCTCAGGAAGATCTTATTCATTCCCTTAGCTTCAGTGGATTGATACGTCATGTCTTCCATATCAAGACCTCCATTTCAGTTCTCTCTTATGGGCATCAAATCTCCACGTGCTATTTAGCACCTCCTGTGTAAAATAGATGCTGCAACATAATACATCTACAAATTATTTCAACTCTTCAAGCACCCCATCACCAAATCTGATTACTTATCTGAACAATCTGTCTTAATGCTTGGCAACATCATAAATCTTGCTTTATAATTATCATGAAATATTAAATATACCAGAGAAGCAACAATAACATAAAATGTGTCTTATACCCAGACTCAGTTTAAATAATAAATATTATAAATTGTGCATTCTGAATACTCCTTCCTGTATCGTATTACCCTTCCTAAAGCCAGAAATAACCATTATCCAAAAATTAATATTTATGCTTTTTATGAATGTCTTGGTATGTCACTAAATGGATATATATTCCTAAACTATATAAAATATTCTATGTGCATTAAAAATCATTTAAAGTGTTTGCATCATATCTGTTCTATTAATCACTACTTTGATTCAATACTAATATTTTAAGATTTATACCTGGTAGTAATTTTAACTAGTTTGCAGTTTTTGAGAGCAGTAAATTAAATATCTCATATTTGAGAAATGCTAATCCATCCTTCTGTTGCTGTTTAGGTGAATTTCAGCTTTTTTTCTTATAAATGCAGCTGCTATGAGAATTTCATACATATTTACTTCTGTACACTGTGGAAGTTTACCTAGGGCATAAATCTAAGACTAAAATTGTTGGTCCATAAAATATTCCACTGTCATTAGGTCTTGCCCAGTTCATCTTAGAATTATGTATATCAACCTTTGCTTCTATCAAGAGTGGAAGAGTTTGTGCAGAGTATTCTCTATCCTTGCCATCATTTGGTATTGCTTGATCTATCTGGTCAAACACGTGCAAAGTATTATCTCCTTAAAGTTTTATTTTGTACATTTCTCATTGATAGTTATCTCAAACATCTTTCATATAAATGACCCTTTGTGTTCCTTTTTTTTGTCAGTTATCTATTCATGTTTTACCTCTGTTTTTCTAGTGGGTTTCTGCCTTTTTCTTGTACTATAAAAGTTTGTTTGCTTTATTTTGTTGATAATTCCTGGGCTCCCTTGTGTTCCAAATATTATAGAAGTTCTATATTATTCTTTTATAAATCTGCCTTAACATTTTTAAAAAGTTATATATGTGTCTTATGTTTATAATTTTATATTTTTCTTAAAGCATTTTAAACACAATTTCTAGTATATAATAGAGGTTGGAAAACTATAGCCTGTGAAGCAAACTTGTCCTAACTCCCATTTTTATAAACAAAGTTTTATTTGAAAACAGCTATGCCCATTTGCCTGTGTAGTATGTGTCGCTGGCTTTGCATTACAATGACAGAATTGAGTTGTTATGATGGAGACTTTGTGGGCTACAAAACAAAAATATTTCTGGCCCATGATCTATAAGGCAATTTATTTATTTATTTATTTATTTATTTATTTTTGAGACAGAGTCTCACTCTGTTGCCTAGGCTAGAGTGCAGTGGCACCATCACTGCTCGCTGCATCCTCGGCTTCCCAGACTCAAGCAATCCTCTCACCTCAACCTCCTGAGTAACTAGGACTATAGGTGAGCGTCTAATTTTTGTATATATTTTTTTCTTTTGTAGAGACAGGGTTTCATCGTGTCGCTCAGGCTGGTCTCAAACACCTTAGCTCAAGCAAACTGCTGGCCTCAGCCTCCCAAAGTGCTTGGATTTTAGGTGTGAGCGGCCAGGCCCAGCCTATTTTGCAATATATCTTATTATCTGAATTTAATCAGGGCCTAACGTTGGTATTGGTTGTTTTTGCTGGCTTTTATTTATGGTGGCTTATTTTGTTGCATGTTTAGTAATGTCACATTTCAAGTTTCTTACCTCATGATTGGTGAGGATTTTTGAGGAGAAATTGGGAAAGTCTGAAAGAAGGGCTTTTTCCTTGAATAATCATTTGATTTTTTTTTGTCTTCTAAACAACCTGAAGGGCCTGGCACGGTGGTTCACGCCTGTAATCCCTGCACTTTGGGAGGACGAGACAGGTGGATCACTTGAAGTCAGGAGTTCGAGACTAGCCTGGGTAACATGGTGAAACCTCGTGTCCACTAAAAATACAAAAATTAGCAAGGCATGGTGGAAGACACCTGTAGTCCCAGCTACTCTGGAGGCTGAGGCCGGAGAATCGCTTGAACCTGGCAGGTGGAGGTTGCAGTGAGCCCAAATCATGCCACTGCACTCCAGCCTGGGTGACAGAGGGAGACCCTGTTTCAAAAACAAACAACATGAAGAACTATTAAAAAGAAGCTTCTGTGAATTTGTTGGCATGGTAAAGTACATGGTTTATAGCCTACCATTCTGTAATTGGTAATTCTCAGATTGTCGCATTTGTAGTCAGGGCTTCTCAATTCAAAAACACAGCATGTTGGGGTTTCTTGTTTGTTTTTCATCCAGTGATTGATGGTTAAATCTCTACCTTCTTGATTAACACTTAGATATCTGAAACACTCCCAAGCTCTCATAGTGTTGCTGTCAACTTGCAGTGCTGATTTTCACCTGCCCTCCTTGTTGCTGCCCTGTGGAAAGTCAACTTAATTTCTTGCACACTTAACTATGTACTGTTAAAAATGCTTAAAATTTTTTATTGAGAATGTATAGGTCTTTTATATCAGAAAACTTTTTGGGGTATTTTGTTTACCACACTGCCAGAAATTAAAGTCATGGCTTAACTTTTGAAGCCAGGTATATGGGAATCATCTCAGATGCCCTCTCTCTAATCCCTAGGTAATCAGTCAATCAGAAATTGTTACAATATATTCTTCTAAATGTCATCCAAATCTTTTTATTTTCTGCTCCACTTTTACTTTTAAGCTGTTGTGGATTTAGATGATCACCAACCCTTGTTTGAATTACTGCTTCCTGAGTGATCTCTATTCAGTGGTATCTCTCTCTCTCTCTCTCTCATTCTCTCTCTCTCTCATCCATTACATTATTATAGCCATAGTGTACTTTTAAGACAGCAAACCCATTAAGGTTCACCTTTGTTCTTAGTGGACTTCCCACTCTTTATCCCAATACAGGTATCATTTTCAGGCTTTCCATCTCAATATACTCTCTGGTCAGTTTTAGCTCTATTTTTCAGCACAAAACCTTCTCCCTTTTATCTCAAGCTTTTGCATAACTTATTTTCTCTGCTTAGAGAATACTGAAACACATGTCATCTAAGCATCCCCTAGGCACTGTTCATATTTGAATTCAAGTATCATTTTCTCTGGAAAACTGGCCCTGATATGTACTTGCCATCCTCATAGTTGTCTATATGTCCTTCCTACATCCTTTGTACCCCAAGCTTCTCCAACCTAAAAACTCACAACAATATGTTTTAGTGTGTATCATTTAGTTACAGATTACTGTATATATTCACGAATAAGTGGGAGAAGGTATTGAGCAAAGAATATCATTGTTTAAGAACTTTCCTTGATTCAATGGTAGCCTGTAAGTATGTCAAGCCATCCCAGAGGTGGTAAAACATAGAAACTCACAGTCAAATTCAAATGCTTGAATCACAGGATTATTAAGATTGATTAAAACACACATACCAAGAAATGAAAGGAAAAAATGTGGACAATTAACACATGTACAATAGGAATACAGAACCATGATACCTGAATCCTGAGGTTTACAATGTTCACATTCATTCTCAATCTCTCTCTCTTTCTCTCTCTCTCTCTCTCTGTCTCCTGCATCAGTATTTTCATTAATGGTGAAGCTCTGAGGTTGAGAAGTGAGGTTGCAGCAAGGGGATCTCAGATGAAATGTGCCTTCAGCTAGTGACACATTCCCGGTCTATGAGAGGTACAGGAACAGGCCTGATAAACAGCCATGGATTTCTTTTGTGTTTGGGAAATAGAGAAGAAATAGAGCAGAATGGAG